>NC_088218.1:21933301-22223301 GCF_036934945.1 Oncorhynchus masou masou
GCAGGCATTGACCCCGGAGTCAACAAAAGTCCCTCTAACCAACAGCACAGAGAAAAACAGAATACTGTGTGTAAGATGTGACTGTTGACGTCTTTGTGGCCGAGTTGCGTGGACATGTTGTCTTTGGGACTCGGTTACGTCGGTGACAGTTTGGACCAGCGGTGTGGCTCTGGGGTGTGACAGTTGAAAGGTAAAGGGTTAGCGACTTTCCTAAACAGTGACTGGGGAGACTGGCAGGCTGCTTCCCCACGCCATAGACCCAGGGCGGTGTTGGGCGGGGCTGGGCGGGGCACAATGCCGAATTAATCCCAGATGTATCTTCCACTGTCGGACGCCTTGGCTTGTGTTCGCCTTATCGCCCCCGACCCAGGGTGCCTCAGAGACATTGACCCGCTCCTTTCGGCGAGACACCTTCATCCCCTCTAACGTCTCCTTTAACATGCAAACACCCTGCCTTTGTCTTCTCTGGCTCCTGGTGCCCTTTTAGGAGGCCCCGTCCCCATCACCAGCCTGGAAACAGAGTGGGGCCGCGACAGGGAGATGATGGAGCCCTGTTTGATTTAGAAACCAACCGACGATTCCTCTTTACCCAGAATTCTTAGCAAAGCCACTTTAAAACAGTGGGTTGAATCAACATAAGGATATTGGATACAACTGGTTCAATGTGCTTCACTTCTATCAAAACTCTTGGTTGGTTTCCTGAAATCCTCTTGAAATATTTTGTAAGATCATTCATCATTCATCCATAAATATTCTCCCTTTTTATGTTTATTTATTTTTAATTGTATATGTGCTAATATAGACAAAAACTGATGGTCAACAGTGCTGGAAAGACAATAGCTGGCCATGATAACTATTCACTTTTGTCACAAAGTTGTCTTCAAGTTAATCTGCTTTGCTCCCTGTTTTAGCTCCCTTAGTTCCTGGGAGCATTCAAATACAACCGTTCACACACACACTGTTAGAGCATGTGCAAGAGAAGATCGTATCGGGGGGAGGGTCATGGGATCTAAGAGTTTAGACCATCGAGAGGTTGGAAACAGAGGTTATGTGGGGGGGGGGGGGAGTCTTCCTCTCCTGTCTGGACCACGCAGAGGTACATACTCTCCCTGCCACCGGGGCAGATGGGAGAGATGTGATGTCAACCAACCAATAGAGAGTGAGCGCCATCCCAAGGGGTTGTTTAGACCCTGGGATCAAACACCCTTTATCCAGTGTGGTCCGGCTGATTCCCTTTTATTTACTTCCTGAGTCGAGGCAGACCCCTTTGAGACCCCGGGGTTGGCAACAAGGCTGGTGAAAAAGGGGAGCGAGAGGGATGACACAAAGATATGATGAATGTAGCAGATGAAAATGAGACAGGGGAATGGTGGCGCGTTTCCAAGTCTCTTTCACCCCGGTGCGTTTTCAAAGAGCAGGGGGGCCTGAGGAAGGCTAGAATTTACCATGACCACCAGCAGATGCTCTCCCTCTCTTTAGTCTAGTCTTCTCTTCTAGTTATCTCGTCTTCTTTCCTCTACACTAGGCACCTCAGCTCTCACATACAATGTCTTGAACCAGAGGGACGTATAGCCCAGTCTCTATATCTGCCAAGATCATTCAATGCCTATTTCATGTTTCATCTTGTAAGGTTAATGATTTTGACTGGACTCAGTTCAAGACAAAGTTGTGAGGTTTCATCTCTCTGATCAACAACATAACGTATCTCTATTTGAAAAGGGAACTCTGTTGGAGTGGACTCTATTTGAAAAGGTATCTCTATTTGAAAAATAATCTCTACTTGAAAATGGATCTCTATTTGAAAAGGGATCTCTATTTGAAAAGGGATCTCTGTTTGAGTGGACTCTATTTGAAAAAGGATCTCTATTTGAAAAGGGATCTCTATTTGAAAAAGGATCTCTATTTGAAAAGGGATCTCTATTTGAAAAGGGTTCTCTATTTGAAAAGGGATCTCTATTTGAAAAGGGTTCTCTATTTGAAAAGGGATCTCTATTTGAGTGGACTCTGTTTGCGTTTACATATGTGACCCAATGCCATTTATATCCTGACTCGCTCTGGGATTTGTCCTCATTTTAATGTCATGAGGACCGCAGATGGAAATGTTTTCTTGCATTTATACTTGTGCAGTAACCCACTAATGTATTTGTACAGAAAGTTACTAAATGTCTTAAGTACCAACATACAAATGCAATGTTGTTACTAGAGAAAATACAGATATATAATATTATTACATAGGTATAAGGGCCAATTACATGGCAATTGGACAAATAAAGGTTTAATGAATATGATCAAATGAAATTTAATATGTTTCAAAGAGAGGGTTGAATGATTCAAATGATTAATACTTTATTAGTAAATCCAGTCAGAGGAATTGAGATCAGAATAACAACACACCAGTAGTTTACCTGGATTACAGCGTTCCAGGCTCCTGATGTGGGTTTGAAAGAGAGAGGATTTGCCATTTGACCTTTGGTACCTTTTGTCAACGTGAGTGGTCTCAGTGTTTACCGGCAACCCTCGCTGACACGAGTGATTTACAGGGCCTAGCTCAGGAGTTTATACACTTCACTATATAGTATCACTGTCACAAGACACCAGGACTCCAATTCTGATCCGCATCTGTTTCAGGTCCAGCACTCGTCTTTTGTTCAGTGGTAACCTGCACGTACATGTGTACACCAGTGTCAAGTACAGTTTTCAGCAAGATTACCTTCTGAAATCACACAAAACAACACGCATATGGTGGATAACTAATCATTTTGTGTTCTTCACAATTCTTTTGTTGCTGTTGACAGGGAGTGGTGTACGGTTTGTCAGCCATTTTCTTATAGAAAGAGAGGTTTCATTTGGAGAATGTTGTTTATTGTTAATTAAAAAGTGGCATTTATCGGGCCACAAGAATGAGTGATTATATATTCTGGCACATCTTTGGGAATATGTCTTCATTTATCTGTAACATTAGGAATGGGTGCAAATCTCGTGCCAGAGAATGTTCATATTGGCAATTACATTTATAATGTAGCCTATTTCACCATAATTTAACCTATACGCCGGCACAGTATACTGTTTTTGCCATCAATACCCTCAAAATGTATTTATTTGAAACAATGTAGAATACTTATGAATATAACAAACTTTACATACCTTTAGATTACACAAAACTCAATGAAGCCTCTCATCTTCTTGTGCTGTGACCACAACTAACTGTCACAGAGGCAGCGTGGCAGGCTATCCATCCAAAACATTGTCGACAACTCACCTTCCAAAACACTGCCATTTCACTACAATTCTTGATGGTGATGTATAGCATGAACAACGTAAATCCGTTTTTTTTTTTTTACAAAACAGCGTCCGTGTATTGTCGATTATCGACGAAGCTCTCCACAATTTTCTTCTAAGAGGCGCCGTGTGCGAAGCGTGGCCGCCGGGCGTAAAAGCAGAACGTTCCCCCATGGTGAGAGGCTGTGTCTGGGTCTTTTGGCCAGTGACCCAGCAGCCCGAGTCAGGGGCCCACAACGACTCTCACCCTGCTCTCTGACCTAATGTGATAGATTGATAGAGAGCCCAAAGAGGCATAACTTCCCACGCGCTTAAACAAGCACCAGAATCAGGTCAGAAATGTATTTAAATTATTTTACATTATTTAAATAACTTTGTCTGAAACAGTGGACAGAAAGTATATGTTCATATGTTGCATGTTTCCTTTGAAATATACTCATGCACATTCAATTTCATACATTGAAAACATTGGTCAGAGAAGGTAGGGAATTCCATTGTAAGGCTAGAAAGAACATTTCTACTTTTTACAGTTAGTTTTAAAGTGAGAAATCAGTCCAAATCTAAGTGTTACCATTTATTCCATTACTTTTGGCGTTGCTGTGACAGATATATCTGTTTAGCAGTGAAACAAAAGCACAAAGAGAATGAGCCATGAATTAATTAACTCAAGACTTCAATAATTACGAAGCATGACAAAATTAACCTCTGGTGTAATGCTGCCTTGTTTTTTTTTTCTCTTAAAAAAAATGAAGCACATGACATTTTATTCTCACATTTGAAAACACGTTTTTCATTGAATAATGGACAATGGTCTAAGATATTATAAGATATTATAAACGGATCGAACCGTTGGATGTTTCATTATTCTGTTAGAAAACATGATATGGCTGTGAGGCCCTTTACATTGTTGTGCTCAAGAAACAATTGCAGGCTATAGTAGGTAATCATCACAAAGGTGCATATCTCTGGTGTCAATGACTGGGGCTATTTACCAGTGAATACATTCTTTGGCCATACAGTTACATTGTAATATCCTGTTGTTACATGCAAATGCTGACATTGACTTAAGAGTATGTGTTGTCTGTAATAAATATGGAACCTGTACAAACTACCATGCACACACACGCACGCACGCACGCACGCACACACACACACACAAACACACACACACACACACACACACACACACACACACACACACACACACACACACACACACACACACACACACACACACACACACACACACACACACACACACACACACACACACACACACACAAATGCATACATTCACAAACAAACACTAGAGGTAGGAAGGTTGTATTATACCTAATCCCAGCTCAAAAACTAGAGCAATTCTTCCTGTAACCCTCCAACACATAATTCTGTCAATTGAAACTAGTGCATTGCACCGCAGGGCTGTCTTTATGTGGAAGGCATGTTATTGTTCGGGACAACTACTCTGAATCAAAGAGAGAGAGAGGGGAAAAGAATCTTCTCTGTAAGAGACATTCAGATAAAACGGGGAAGTAGAAAGGTGAAAGGGGAAGTGAGGAGCCGCACAGAAAATTCATTTCCTGTGTTATACGGAGCAAATAATATCAGCAAGAAAAACCTGGGACCCTATAGATAGGAGATTTCCCTCGTTACATTGATAACCATTTGTTCATTTCCTGACAACAACAAAAAAATGTATGAGTCCCCTCCAAAATGAAATAGGTTGGGATTTTCTTTCTCTTATTTTGTCTCCTTCTCGTTGTGTTCTCGAGCTGGCAGACTGAGTCTATTTCATCAGCAATGTGCCGGCGGAATGATAATCAGTGCATCAGTTATTATAGGAGTATTTGCAGCGTGCGCGACCTGACGCGGCGGGGCTCTATGGCCGAATTCTCCCACTTTTGTGTCACTTGGCTTTTCTCCCCGCCCGTTGGATTTGCATTTTAATGGAAGCAGTTTATAGACTTCTCGGCGGCATTCGGGGCACCACAAGTGGCATCATTAAGTGAACTAAGCCGGATTAGTGGCGACGGTGAGGTCAGATAACCTCCATAACAGAAACAGGACTGAAACAGCCTTTCCAGCTGGCTTTGAGAAAGAGAAAGAAAGAGAGAGAGAGTGAGCGAGAGCAAGGAAAAAGAAAGAGAGAGAGCGAGAAGGAGAGAAAGGGAGAGGGAGGTTGAGGAAGAGAGATAGGGAGAAAAGGAGAGAGAGAAGGGGGTGAGAGAGAGAGACTGTCTGCAGCAGCAGGGTGATGATTTGCAAGCTAAATTCTCTCCTACTCGAGACAGAGGGATTCTCAACTGTTTTCTGTCTCTTTCCCTTTATCCCTCCTTTCTTCCCTTAAGTGAGTCCTGTAGCATTTTCAGGTGGGAGCCCTTTCTGTTTTAAGCGAATTGAAGTAGACCTAGCTCTCACTGTTTTTGAAAGGGCAAACGTGCCTTACTGGATACTCTAGTGAACATAGCACGCCTGACCCTAGTTTGAGAGAAACGCAAAAAAACAAAAAAAACATGGACTTGTTTGTTTTGCTGTCCAAAATCAAACAACTCTTGATGTATTTGGGCCTCTTTCCAACTCTTACAAATCACCCCCCCTCTCACAGGAACAACAATTCAAAAGTAAATCATCAAAGCCGAAGACACACTCGAAGCACCTCAACCGAAAGATGTGGGTGCCTGCCTTTCTTTCTCCTTCACCCCTAGAGAAAACTACACCGTTCACCAGACAATCTCTGTTTGAGATGTATTTTTGTGGCGGCTTGTAATTGGGGGTGTCAAAGCGCAAGCATTACACCGGAGATGTGTGCCGTGAGTGTGTGTGGCGTGTTCATGAATTTAACACAGCATGGCAAGGCGGAGATGAGCGCGCTGTCATTCGGTGAGCGCTGGCCTGTGGAGGTCACGCGCTGACGGGCGCAGGAATATGAAGAGATTACGCATTGTGAGATCATACCTTCGGAAAGAAGTAGATCTGTCTGTATACAGGGCCCCAAAGATTCATCGTTATGGCAGCATTAGGAATTAGGAATTAGTAGGGGCTGTGTCGACACTTTTGGAGTGTTAGGATATGGGGCTATGGAGGGTGGGAGAAGCTTTCTTGTAATTATAAGGCATCATGTTTAATAACGGGATTTGGATTTACATATTTGACCCCGTTCTCTGTTGTGCTATGAAATTATGGGATTTTGAATGGGTTTTAGAGAGAGAGAGAGAGAGAGAGAGAGAGAGAGAGAGAGAGAGAGAGAGAGAGAGAGAGAGAGAGAGAGAGAGAGCCTACTGTACTGCAATTGAATGCTTCCTCTACTCTATTTTTGTGTGTACTTGGTGAAATGATTGAGGCCATATTTAAAATGCACCAGCACAATTTTTAATGTCAAAAACTCATATTTTACTGTAGACTCATAACTTTAAATTCAAACAAAATGTGTTATGATATATTCCGTAATGGCGTGAAATATCCCAGATTAGTGGTTAACCTGGTCATTATTGACTCCAATGCTTTGTACAAGAAGAGAACTGAGAGAGAAAATACAGTAGCTTGAGGGAAATTAAGAAAAGGCAGATTAAAATCAATACAAAAATGTTCACTTCAATTTTTTTTGATGAATGTTCTATCCTAATATAATAAATTTAAGTCGAAAAACTTTCCATACATATTCACCCCTTCCTTCTTTAATTCATTTAAAATCCTTGGCCTATTTCCCATTATGTTGATATGGCTATGATTCCCCAACTATTTTGTTAATTGTATGTGGTTTCAAAGCCATTTTCTGTTAGAGTGCACAAATCCATTATACTCTCTTATAATGTGATTGGATTAATGCAGAAGCTAAAACAGGTGACCGGAGACTCCAACATTGATTGATCATCTTATTTCTGGTAGCTCAACCAGTTTGGCCGTTCTTATCGATACAATCACTGGTTCGGTATTAAATATTGTTCCTCTGATGAACCGACGGCCTTTTGTCCCTCTTTGATGATGTCACCAGGGGCAGTAAGGGCAAGGACGGCCAGTGTGAGGCAGGTGATGGCCTTCCATGGGAGCAGTGAGGGGGCGTCTGATGGCCTTTCTTAAGGGGTGATATAGATAATCAGTGACACCTCATAGTGTGTGGATGTTGTACCCAGATGGAAATAAAGGAGTCTCTACCAGCGGGAGAGAAGAGAGATCAGATTGGCGGTCCTGGCCTCCTCCAGAGTGTCATCTCGCACTAATAACCCTATGGGCTGTCTGCCTCCCTCCCTCTTTTTCTCTCTTTCTCTCTCTCTCTCATTCCCTCTATCCATCCCTCTCTCTCTCTCTCGCTCTCTCTCTCTCTCTAGATCTCCTCCCTCTCTCTCTCTCTCTCTCCCTCCCTCCATCTCTCTCTCTCTCTGTCTATCCCTTTCTTTCTCTTACTCTCCCTCCTTCCCTCCCCCTCTCTCTATCCTGCCTCCTCCATCTCCTTCTCATTAGCGCTTATCTCAGGTCCCCACGTTCATCGGGTTTATCTTTCTAATTATATTGCTACTCACCTTTTAAGGAAGCCGGGGCTGAGCCGCCGTTTGTAAAGGGGAGGGTTCGTTTCCCCAGTTCCCCTGTGAGTACGGGCATCCGGCCCCTCCATTCAGCCTTGTTCACCCCCCCCCCCTCCTCCCTTTCAATGCTAAAATGTCACCTTTGTATCTACTGGGTCCCTTTGAATGCCGAACGGTGCACCTGGCATCTCCAGCACACCGCCAGGGGTTGGGAGATAACACTCACCAGGCTTCCTCTTCATTTCTGGGCATTGAGAGAGGAAGAGGCCCCCTGGGACCTCCCAGGACCTTCTCTACCTCCCCAAACACACACAGTCACCACCTCAAACCCCCAGCCACTCTGTCTTATCATATCGGCTCCATACCCAATGTTGCCAAGTTTTTCTCTCAGATCCACGTCGACCCCAGTGGGACCTAGATGTATTCATACATTCACACAATGAGGGGCTGTGATGAACACATTTTATTGGCTGGCATATGTGGGAAAGCATGACGTGGCTTGACCTCAGAGAGAGAGCCTATCTATTTTGTTTTGCATATTGGACCGAATCCCTAGAGTATAGATTATGTAAAGACATAGCACTCACCAGAAAGACTGAAGTGTGACATATTCGGAAAGTATTCAGACCTCTTGACTGTTTCCACATTTTGTTTTACGTCACAGCCTTATTCTAAAACTGATTAAATGAAAAAATGCCTTCATCAATCTACACTCAATACCCCGTAATGACAAAGCGAAAACAGGTTTTTAGCCATTTTTACAAATGCATTCAAAATGATGAACAGAAGTACCTTATTTACATAAAGTATTACAGACCCTTTGATACACCACTCGACATTGAGCTCAGGTGCTTCCTGTTTCCGTTGATCACCCTTGAGACATTTACACAACTTGACGTAAATTACATTCTCGATTACATTTAGTTATGTTTAACCGGTCTAAGGGGGTGATTCACTGTCTGAATTGGTACAGCCTCCCACACAGAAACACACGCAAGGTGTTATTGGGATCATCAGGAGCTATTTAAACATGATGGTAGAACGAGCCACAGTTTCTAACACAGGGAAAGAACGCCTAACCCTTCAGTGTGAGGACCAACTCGAGGGTTCACTAGACCCCCGAGTCGGCCTCTAACGTGTTAGCTATACATCAGTCCTATCTGACTGTGTGAGTACGGGAATGTCATAACTGCTATCTTCAAGCCTGAACAGTCGATCGCCACATAGTTGCTATCATTGCTACCACACGATGCCTACCCCTAAGATGGGGTGTGTAGATTGTACCGTACCTCTTCTATTACTTATGTTATTCGTCGGTCCTTTGTAGCTGAGTTGGTAGGGCATGGTGTTTGTAATGCCAGGGTAGTGGGTTCGATTCCTGGGACCACCCACATGTTAAGCGTATGCCTGCAATGACTGGAAGTCGCTTTTGGGAAAAAGAGTCTGCTAAATGGCTTGTACTATTAATGAACATTATTCGTTTTGTTTTGTATATCTTTGAAATGTGTTTGTTCCTGTGGGTGTTTGACTGGAATATTATGAGTATTAGGACATAAATTGGTTTGAATTACATTTCCAGTCATACTAATATGAAGTTGATGCATTTCATCCTACAATTACAGTTGAAGTCTATTCTGTACACTAACTATACTAAGAATTCCCTGGGATTCACAGAGATCTCATTGTGGGTTGTTGTCCTTGGTCCTGACCTTTAAAACCCACCACAATATTTTGTGGAATTGAATGTCAACAATGGCAACCATCAAGATGACGTTCCACCCAAAACAACGTCAATTCTGCTCTTGTTAAGTCAGCGTTCCATCCCTTACACACACACACACACACACACACACACACACACACACACACACACACACACACACACACACACACACACACACACACTGTAAGACAATCTTTCTCTCTCGCTGTCAGAGAACAAGCTACCACCTGCTGTGTGGAAAAAGGACATGGTGAGAAGTGCGCTCAATCACCTTCAATTAAAATCTTCTCTGGGAACCTTTTAAAGGACATTTCTTCCATAAGAGGACCCTGGTGGAAAGCCCAAGCTGTCTGCTCGGTGGGATGGCTCTTCAGCTATTGATTTATTATTCAGTCCAAAAATATCTATGGGAGCCAGACCTCACGCGCATCAGACCCACTAACATCAGGAAATGATTAAGCCTAGCATCAGTGAGATAGGGAGCCTCACTGTAGCTGAAGCCGATTGACAACAGCGCTGCCTTTCAACTCTCAGGGATGAGATTTCCAATCCAGCCCGGGAACGCCACACTGTTGATCAAAAACAATCCCTATTCATTCATGCATACATTTCCAGCCTGTTGTGTCTCCTTATGTCATGTAAATGTGCCCTGTGATAATGATAGAGAAAGGCTCTTGTATGATGACCAGTGGCTTGTAAGATGGTGAGCTCCTGGTTAGAAACGATTAGAAGGCAAGTCATTATGAGTGGCTCCTGTCTTCCTTTTGTGTCATGCCTAATGAATATTTGGGGTATTTGGAGCACTTTAAGGATTTAAACAGGGAGTTTAATCCCGTAATCTTTTAGAAAAACCAATTTTGCTCCAATAAAAGAGGGTCATTGGACTCATTAATTTTCAGCCTTGGTCTTGGAGACGCGGTGATTGTGGAGATTAGGTTAATTAAAGCGGCATATTGTGTCGGGGGTGGCCGAGGCACGAGCTGTGTCACGGATATCCAATCATGACATCAGCGCAGGGTGGCGGCGTTGACGGCCACTACCGCTGTTCGGGTAAGAACCCCGGGTTATCGCTTTAACCCCGGCCCCTGTGGGGGTAGTCAACGCCATTTCAACGCCATTCACAGCCGGTTAACCCTTCACAGCAGCACTGTCGCGGGCACGTCTGCAACAAAGTGCAGCACGAGCCACACACCTAAAGCGATACAATGATATATGAGATGTCTGGTCTCCCTCCCCTCTCTCTTCTACATTTGGTTTTCTGTTCTGGTGAGAGCGTTTGTCTGGGGTTTTCAAACGGAATGGAAATGATAGCAATGGCAGTATTTCCAAACAGCACAAACAAAATGTATCACATGGCAAAAAAAATACTTCATGTTGAACCTATCAATGTTGAACCAATCAATTGAAATGCTTAGTACATGCCAGTGACTATTATCCTATATATTGTCCTCTTTCCCTTACTGATCTGCAAATATAAAGGAGAGAGCCATTACCGAGGAGTAATATGTTGGTCATACTATCCGATCTTAAAGCCAATGCTGGTATTTCCATTTAGACAGGGACGTTATGCTATGAGACTAACACCCAAACCATTAATTAACCACAAGTCACTGGAAACAGTTGTGGACCATCATCTTTCTCTCCTCTAAGAATAACCAAAGGTCATGTCATGTGATCCCACCATCCTCTGAAGATGTTGTTTTAATGACCATAGCCATTCTCTCCCACTCTCTCTCTCTCTCGCTCTCTCTCTCTCTTTCTTTCTCTCTCGCTCTCTCGCTCTCTCGCTCTCTCTCTCGCTCTCTCTCTCTCTTTCTCTCTCTCTCTCTCTCTCTCTCTCTCTCTCTCTGGCTCTCTTCTCCCCTCTATCTCTCGTCTCAACTAACCAAGGCTTAATTAATTCAATAATGAGCTCACATTAGCAGACCTTCCAGATCAATGGCATTTCCATTCAATAGTAGCTCCCGTTAACCGGGACCAAGACTTCAATGATTAGGGGTCTATAGTGCTCGGTCTAGCTGATCAAGTCACTGATGATACCAATCTGTCAATCCACTCAGTCCTCTTATTGAGTTCCTCCTCAGTGAGTGGACTGTACACTCGGGTGGACAGACGCCTCCAGTGATTTCTGTCTGTCTTCCAAAGGAACTATTTCTTCAGGGAGGAGTGACAAGGAGCTAGTTGTGGGGGAATGGCGTTATTTGTTTTCCACAGTGGATTTCGGTAATTAAAGCATTGACATGGTTTATTTAGTGTCAGTGGTTATCGAATGAAGAACCGGTGGAGCCAATATCTTCAAGCTACGGCACACGACAACCCCTACCCAGAATTCAATGGGTTGAAATGGTGGATTAGTTTCAAATGAAATAGCAGGGACATTGCTAGGTACTGTATGCACTGTTATATGATCACACCGGTGGTGGTCGGATCCGTTTAAAACCTCCACGGGATCGGTGTCCCCCTCACAGGACGGTTGAGCTAATGTGATTAGCATGAGGTTGTAAGTAACACAAAAAGAAAGCCCAGGACATAGATCTGAAAAGGGCAAAAAGCTTACATTCTTTGTAATGTAACTGCACTGTCCAATTTACAGTAGCTATTACAGTGAAATGATACCATGCTATTGTTTGAGGAGAGTGCACAATTATGAACTTGAAATTGTATTAATAAACCAATTAGACACATTTGGGCAGTCTTGATGCAACATTTTGAACAAATATGCAATGTTTCATTGGGTCAGTCTAAAACTTTGCACATACACTGCTGCCATTTAGTGGGCTGGAATAATACATTATGGGCTTTCTGCATTTCAAAGATGATGATTTTCTTTGTATTGTCATTTACCAGATCAAATGTGTTATATTCTCCTACATTAATTTCACATTTCCACAAACTTCAAAGTGTTTCCTTTCAAATGGTATCAAGAATATGCATATTCTTGCTTCAGGTCCGGAGCTACAGGCAGTTAGATTTGGATATGACATTTTAGGCGAAAATTGAAAAAAGGGGTCAGATCCTTAAGAGTTAAGAAAAGTTTTAAAAGAATCGGCGGAATGAATACACCCCTGATCACACGCAAAGAATTCACTTTCATAGCCACATATAAACAGTTTGTTGTTTCCTTCTCACATCTATGCGCTCTCCTCCTCTCACCTGTCTGTGACGAGGCAAAAAACGTTTCCCAGTCAAACCTTCCTATCATAACTGCTACACACAGCCTACATCGTTGTCAGCATATAAGCTAAACTCTTAGTCAACATTCTGTAGCTAATAGAACTAACGCGTTAGTAAACCTGCTACAAACATGCAGTACAGTGTACAGCCAGCAAGCAGTTTAGCAGTTACACCTGTGGGCCCAGGTGGCAATACATTTGTAAAACCAAAAGCTTACCTTGACTTGGAAGAGTTCCAGTGCTGGATAGTCATAGCCAGCTAGGTAACATATCCTCCCTCTTTTTGAGCCAGGTATTTGAGTAGGCTAAACTAGCTAGATAAGTAAGTGATTGTGAAAAAAATCATGAAATATAACTAATATAATAAAACTATAAGCCTCCTAGGTTTTGTGTTGCAGTCAATATACCCAGAGTAGGACGGAAGCCAGCTGTCCCCCGGCTACAGCATGTTGCTACCCCACAGAGTGCTACTGAGGCTACTGTAGACCTTCACAATTATTAACTTATTACATTTTTCACTATTTTATTTTTTATGAGATTCACTGAGGAGGATGGTCCTCCCCTTTCTCCACTGAGGAGCCACCACTGAATCACACAATATGTTGACAAGGATAACATTTAGTGTTAGTCTTATATCCATAATGCATTGACATCAGTAATCTATATTACAAGGGGGTTACTTCCAGAAAAGTTGAAAATAAGAGATATTCAGTGATGGTGTGGAGTGTACTTTCTCTCGCTTTTAGGACTAACTACGGATGTGGAAAGCAAAAGGAGAAAGATGTTGAATGGTTTGGAGCTAAGCTCGCTCGCTCCGTCTCTCTCTGTTTCTCTCTCTGTTTCTCTCTCTCTCTCTCTTATATATATATATATATATATATATATATACTGTATATATATATGTATATATATATATACAGTGGGGCAAAAAAGTATTTAGTCACCAATTGTGCAAGTTCTGCCACTTAAAAAGATGAGAGAGGCCTGTAATTTGCATCATAGGTACACTTCAACTATGACAGACAAAATTAAAAAGAAAAATCCAGAAAATCACATTGTAGGATTTTTAATGAATTTCTTTGCAAATTATGGTGGAAAATAAGTATTTGGTCACCTACAAACAAGCAAGATTTCTGGCTCTCACAGACCTTTAACTTTTTCTTTAAGAGGCTCCTCTGTCCTCCACTCATTACCTGTATTAATGGCAACTGTTTGAACTTGTTATCAGTATAAAAGACACCTGTCCACAAACTCAAACAGTCACACTCCAAACTCCACTATGGCCAAGACCAAAGAGCTGTCAAAGGACACCAGAAACAAAATTGTAGACCTGCACCAGAATGGGAAGACTGAATCTGCAATAGGTAAGCAGCTTGGTTTGAAGAAATCAACCGTGAGAGCAATTATTAGGAAATGGAAGACATACAAGACCACTGATAATCTCCCTCGATCTGGGGCTCCATGCAAGATCTCACACCGTGGGGTCAAAATGATCACAAGATCAGTGAGCAAAAATCCCAGAACCACACAGGGGGACCTAGTGAATGACCTGCAGAGAGCTGGGACCAAAGTAACAAAGCCTACCATCAGTAACACACTATGCCGCCAGGGACTCAAATCCTGCAGTGCCAGATGTGTCCCCCTGCTTAAGCCAGTACATGTCCAGGCCTGTCTGAAGTCTGCTAGAGAGCATTTGGATGATCCAGAAGAAGATTGGGAGAATGTCATATGGTCAGATGAAACCAAAATAGAACTTTTTGGTAAAAACTCAACTCGTCGTGTTTGGAGGACAAAGAATGCTGAGTTGCATCCAAAGAACACCATACCTACTGTGAAGCATGGGGGTGGAAACATCATTCTTTGGGGCTGTTTTTCTGCAAAGGGACCAGGACGACTGATCCGTGTAAAGGAAAGAATGAATGGGGCCATGTATTGTGAGATTTTGAGTGAAAACCTCCTTCCATCAGCAAGGGCATTGAATATGAAACGTAGCTGGGGCTTTCAGCATGACGATGATCCCAAACACACCACAAGGTCCTGGAGTGGCCTAGCCAGTCTCCAGATCTCAACCCCATAGGAAATCTTTGGAGGGAGTTGAAAGTCCGTGCTGCAGCAACAACAACAGCCCCAAAACATCACTGCTCTAGAGGAGATCTGCATCGAGGAATGGGCCAAAATACCAGCAACAATGTGTGAAAACCTTGTGAAGACTTACAGAAAATGTTTGACCTCTGTCATTGCCAACAAAGGCTATATTAACAAAGTATTGAGATAAACTTTTGTTATTGACCAAATACTTATTTTCCACCATAATTTGCAAATAAATTCATTTAAATTCATTAAAAATCCTACAATGTGATTTTCTGGAGAAAAAAAATCTCATTTTGTCTATCATAGTTGAAGTGTACCTATGATGAAAATTACAGGCCTCTCTCATCTTTTTAAGTGGGAGAACTTGCACAATTGGTGGCTGACTAAATACTTTTTTTGCCCCACTGTATATATATATATATATATTTCTTTCCCTCACTCTATGGTTCACATTATCCTCCCAGGTCTTGGTTGGGGTTTCTGAGAGGGTTGATCTCTGAGAGGGTTGGTCTCCTAGACCTCAATGCCTGGAGCATCATAGGGGTTATGAGAATGTCAACACTGCAAATCACTTAGTAATGACGTTCCCATATGCTCCCAAACAGATATTTCTCTGTCAAAAGCAGAATACATTTGATGTCCTCAGTAAGTTCTTTTCATTGCTCATCTATTAATTTTCATTCTGGATATCTTCAGTCATGGGATATCTCCTATACACATTTAAGAGCAATGCTGCAATTGCATGTGTCCATGTCACCTAAGGAGTAGTAAACATTCACACTATCAAATTGCATTGTAGGAAATGCGATTGAATCAACAGTTTTAATAAGGAAGATGTGCAACAAATCCAAGTTAAACAGGATTCTTCATTTGCCGGCGATAATGATGACATCCTCTTCCATGTATCTTCCTCCTCAATCTTCTTTGTCTTTCTTCCGTTACACACCACCTAGCTGGGATTCAGCACAGTCTGAATAATACTGTTCTCTCTTCGAGAGCTGTAGCATCTGCTGGTTTAATAAGCCAGTGATTTCGCTGTCTGCAGGGATTCAGGGGAGCAAACATGCAACAACACTCAGACCCCTGGTGTGTGACTGTAACCATTGTTCCTCCCAAACCAAGTCTTCACTTTGACGTGTCTGTGCTCGGGTAACTGGAGGATCTTTTTATTTTTCAATCTGTTCTATCCTTCCTCTGTTTTCCTCTTTTCAGTCCCCGGTCTGTTTGAGGAGCTAACACAACCCCAAAAATGCCACAAACGTCATCAACCCTCCATGCGACAAAAATCAATAACGCCTAAAGAGAGTGTGTTCAGTCAGACTGCTTATTAGAATGAAAGACCAACTGATAAAAACACAGAAATAGACAGATGTCTTTACGGGTCAAAATCTACAAAATGTGTGTTTATTTTTTCAAATCAACAAAACCTCGACATCGTAAGTTTAGAAAACGTTCATAAGGTCCTAAACACTGCACCCACTCAGAAGATAACATGTATATTTTAAGCTGGAAATGAGGTCTGACAGAGACAACATCCACATCCAGGATATTGTTCCTGCCTTCTCATCTTTGCACCAGTCTCTGAGCAGTTTTGTAGCACATCGCATGTGGCATGGTGAATTTACTAGGAACAATCGCAGGGTTTCTGTTGCGCTCATATGTCCCAGACACCCTTAAAGAGCCCTGGGTACTACTTTGTTGTTGTCCTGTTGCTGGGACAACATGGTGTTTTGACTCCTGTTCAAAGTCCTGATTGACAGGTTCAGTCCGCCAATGCGCTTATCACTTAAGGTAACAAAACCATCTTGGAAGTAAGCCTTTATCCAGGCTTCTGAGCTACTTAACCTTCACACTGATTCTTATTCACAGGCTAAATTGTTTACTACACAAACAGGAGCACATGCAAGAAAACACACACATACATGTATGTATGCACGCAATCACACACGCAAGCAAGCAGATATACACACACCCATGCCGTACGGAAACACACACACACACACACACACACACACACACACACACACACACACACACACACACACACACACACACACACACACACACACACACACACACACACACACACACACAGAGAGAGAGAGAAAGAGCTGTGCATATGCACATAACCTTAAATGTTTTATATAAAATGCTGTTTTCCATTAATAAATATATATATATATAATATATATATATATATATATATATATATATATATATATATATATTTTATTTGTTTTATCAAACCAAAATTGTTTATTATACAATTCCAAGAGTGAGATATTTTGCACATTACATTATCCATGATCCATGATTACAAGATATTACTATCCATGATTACAAGATATTACTAACCATGATTACAAGATATTACTATCCATGATAACAAGATATTACTATCCATGATAACAAGATATTACTATCCATGATAACAATATATTACTATCCATGATAACAAGATATTACTATCCATGATAACAAGGTATTACTATGCATGATAACAAGATATTACTATCCATGATAACAAGATATTACTATCCATGATTGGAGTCATTTTTTTTCTCAACCAATATAGGAAATGCAATTCAATTAACTTAGACAGCAATGTTATCATTGTCTGGAAGGTATTTTTTTATACACAGTATCTAGGTTTCGATTCGGATAGTTAAGAGTGTCTCAATTATAGTATCAAACAATACATACAAATAACGTAACTTTATTCTGAAATACTAGTCCCTAAAATGGAAATGCATAAAATAATATTTCCCTTATCCTGAAATACAATTGAATACAACATATGCTATTTATAATGTTGATAGTACACTGAAAAATAACAATACTATGGGATGTATGGCATTACATTATTGACATGTATCTGAAAACACTTAAATATAAATACTTCAAGCATACAACAATCTTAACCTATTGTTAACAATTTTTGTGTTTTTTCAATGTTTCAAATTCATTTAAAAAAAAGTGATAATTGGTCATAAAAATTGGAGTAGTTTCCCTGCAGTCTATCGAAGAAGCCTGGCAGTCCTCTGACAGTGGGAGTTGATTACTGTTCAACGTGGGCCTCAATCTACCGTTATATATATATTGGGTACAGTGATTTTGTGCCCCCTTCTGGCTGCTCAGAATACACCTTTTAACAATCATTTGAGAGGTTGAAATCCATTGAGACAAAAGTATAGAAATACGATCAACATTATGCTGAATATAGATTTGAACATCACTGCATGAACAAATGATTGTGTATCACATACTTTACTGTGACCTTGCGTTGTCTTAAGTGGTAGTAAGTATTCTTCTTCTACCCATCCTATGTGTTTTAGTCTTCGCGTTTAGAAATTTGAAAGGCAATCGCACATCTGAGCTGATCTTTGTTGCAGGTGCATGAAAACAGTTGAATAAGATGAGGAAGAAGAAGAAACATGGACACCGCTCTTGATAGTATCACTGCTCTTCAATAAGCTTTAGGTATCACGCCAAGCTTATTAAAACGGCAATGATCCTATCAAGAGCAGTGCGCAGTCTTCTAGTTTTGCAGTCTTTTGGTTTTGAATTGAACCCTAATGTGTTTGTTTACACACTGCAAAATATACACTGCAAAGGTCAATGAAGCAGATTCTGTCCAAAGCCTATTTTAATGTGGCATTTTAATTAAGGCACTGCAAAGCCAGGCACACACACACACACACGCACGCACGCGCACACGCACACACACACACACACACACACGAACGCACACACACACACACACACACACACACACACACACACACACACACACACACACACACACACACACACACACACACACACACACACAAACACACACACACACACACACACACAGACCAAGGCCCTTTAACAGTTAGCGCCGAAGAGGTTGTTGTGCATTGGGCCCTCCCTCCCTCAGATAACGATTCCAGCCTCCTTGACACCCTAATAGAATGCCTCTGCCCCTACGAGTGCAATTGAGCTGGGCGCTGGAGCAAAAATCATTAGGTAAGCAAGATAATCAAAACCAAATCAGCCATTATCCCCAGTGCATCTGTGTATCCTGTGCTCTGACAAGCTACCGGTATCTCAAGTCTCCCACTCAACATTATCGTCTCCCCTCCTTCGCGGCTCAACCCACCTCAACCCACCTCTCATCCTCCCCTTGTCTTCTCAGGCTACTTGTCACATTCTCCCGTACTCATTTCCAAACGTGTGAAAGAGATGCTGACTTTGCAGCCTGTGTAATCTGGGAATGACTATGACCCTCAGAGTGGCTGAGGAGGAGCGGCGAGCGCTATCGGAGCCATAGAACTATGTTATCACCACTATTAGGGAGCTTTAAACAGTGGCTGGGAGTGGGGAGACACAGGCGAAATTGGAAGCTTATTGTGATTGATGGGTTCCTATTAGAGGCTGTGTGTTATCACTATGAGGGTGGAGCGAGATGGGGGGGGGGGGGGAGAACGGGCACTGAGTTGTAACACAGCAGATTACCTGAACCTCCAGTCGCTCCCGTCTCTCCCTCAAGGATGTTGAAATAAAACAGAGCATCCTTCTTTTTTTTTTTTTACCCGAGACTCTCATTTTCACTCTCTCGGGCACTCAAACTGTTTCACGTCGGGTGCAATTTTCCGTCGCCACTCAATGAACTGACACGGGATTCATATTTTCCATTCATTTCCTTCCGTTTTCTTCAGAGGTTTCTGGAGAACAGGCACAGCCAACAGGAATTGTGTTTCGGGTCCAAGTTGCTTCACTCTGATTTTTTTTCTCTCCCTTTTATCCTCTTTTTTTGTGTTTGTTGCCAATTTTTCGGTGCTCAGTTGCCAAAATGATTGATTGTGACTAGCAAACTGGTTGTCCGGCATCATCCAACAAATGACTTTGGCCCGTACCGGCAGACCTTGGCTGGACAGAAATCAATAATTCACCATTAAAATCTATCAAAGAAGAGTTAAGGCTCCAGCTGTCTTGGCCGCCTTTTTTGCGGCCCTCCGACATGAAACCCGACACTTGTAGTACATGAGTAATCAATATATAGTGGTCCACAGATCATCTGTGGTCACCTCGTAGCCAGTGATGGATACCTTGAGTAGTTGTGATTCATTTTGTCACCCCCATTAAACTGGATTCGGCCGAGTTCTTCCCCTGATTTCACTTTAGAAGAGAGGCAGAAGGGAAAGGAGAGAATAGAGACCGATGCTTTCAGTTTTTTCCATTTCCCTATTCCAATATGTCAGGTTATAGAGATTTTAAAGCTCACCGAGTGTGAAAATCCCATGGAGGGTCGAACAAACATGCTTCCGGAGCCACTTACTGCATGACTTATGCTGAGTGCGAAGATACCTATGTAAACACATTTACCTATGTACTCGTTGCGTGCCTAACCCATTCACTCTGCTCAGAAGATGTAGTTTCACTCTGTGTAAAAGTAGAAGGGGGTAAATGGGTTCTAAGAGCGATATTATTGTATATTTAAAGGTTGCTGAGTACAATTTTCACACGGAGAAGTATGCTACACCACCGCAAACTCTGTCCTTCTTTTAAAACAAACATGCTCAATGTAAGACCACATAAACCTCATTTGCAGAAAGCGCCATCTTGTAAACAAAAATTGACCACCTATTAGCAACGAACGAGAAAATGACAGAAAAACAATTGTGTTGTTGATGCAGAGGAGGACATTGGTTTCTCTCTTATTTCTCTGTTTCCCTTTTCACCGCTCATTTGCTTCAAGGACAGACCGTGTGTGTGTGTGTGTGTGTGTGTGTGTGTGTGTGTGTGTGTGTGTGTGTGTGTGTGTGTGTGTGTGTGTGTGTGTGTGTGTGTGTGTGTGTGTGTGTGTGTGTGTGTGTGTGTGTGTGTGTGTGTGTGTATGTGTATACCTGCTTGCATATGTGTGTGTGTCCTTCCCTGTCTGCCTCCCTGTGTTGGAACGCAGCCCAAAAACACACTGAGCGTGCTCCGTAGCTCACTGACTCAGCTACAACAAACAGCTGCTGGAGTAGTTGTCCTCCTTCAGCTCACCCCATATGTTCTTCCTCACCTGCTGCCGGTGCTGAGAGGATTATTAGGTACAACCCTTATTAAAAATGGATTTGTTTCACCCTAACTGGGGGGGCCGCGTGTGTGTGTGTGTTTGTGTGTGCGTGTACACGCTTTAACCCACATGACTCGTTCAAGGCCCACGCCCTTTACAAAATCACATATCCAATTCCGAGCACACTCAGCCCTGTGCATGTTGACTGCATGTTGACATACTCACACGTAGACACAATAACACACATAGATACTGTACAATAAGCCTCAATAGACAACCTCTTTAATGTTCCTCTCGAACCAATCACGTACCGGTATCCCATCATGTAATGATGGCATAGCAGAAGCATCTTTTCTCATTGTGGAAACACAACATGTTTAGATGGTTATGTCAATTATCCACTGGACGAATACAGTATGATGCCTGAATACGACACCTGAATACGATGCCTGAGAATGATGCCTGAACGTGATGCCTGAATCTGGTGCTTTAATATGATGCCTGAATAGGATGCCTTAATATGAGGCCTGAATACGATGCCTGAATACGATGCCTGAGCTGAGCCCTAGAAGAAGTGATCTGTGTGATGTTGTTGTAAGCTCAGTATGTACAAATGATCATGACCCATTCAGTTTTAGTACTAGATACTGTATTGGCGCAGTAATGATTCTGACTATCATCATTGGCAGCTAAATAGCCACTAACAAAGATTGCTTTCAATTGAATTGTTTCTTATGGAACACACTCTTTTAATTTGTATTTCCAAAACAATTCACAGTTGTATTGTGAAAGAGATGATACCAGATGGACTGCCAGTTTAATTCTCTAAGTAGATGCAAATGTAAACCAACCCCATTCACAACCAGCAGGAGGGCTAATGGCTTTTCTGATTTGGTCTAAATGGCAGAGACTCCGATTCAAAAGAGAGAGAAGAAGATATAATATGTGCAGTCAAATCGGTAGCGTGCAATACAGCTGCATCACCGGGGTTGAAAAGGGATACACAAAATGTTTTAAAAGGAAAAGAAGACAAGGGAAAGTTACTCATCTTTCAAGCACACCAAAGGTTTTGGTGCAAGCACTTTCTCCTTGGCGTTGACCCTCATCTACTGAACATGATTTTTGCAGAACGTCAAGAGTGAAACAGGACTCGTATGAACTAATAACCTGCAATAATGGACTGTTTAAGCTTTTCAAACAGTGAGCAGCAGTGTCATACCACTTACTCTATTTCACACTCCTGATGAAAATGACTCCACAAAACAACTACCCTTGAAACTTTCCACATGATCTGCTTTTCAAAAGGGGAGAGGAGATGGTGGAAATTGGGGATTATCCCACACACACAGAACAGCCCTAAATGGAGAATATTCATCTTAATTGCTTGTGGTGGTGGCAGCCAAAAGGAGGCCGGCAGCATTCATTTGCATTAGGACAGGCAGACAGAGGAAAGGACACTCTGGCTTGAGTCCCAAATGACACCCTATTCCCTATGTAGTGCATTACTTTTCACCAAGGGCCCATAGGGCTCTGGTCAGAAGTAGTGCACTGCATATGGGTTAGGGTACCATTTGGGACGTAGCCTCAGTGCTGATTCATGGTCATTTAGGCTGCATGTTACTAAAGTGATAATACTGGACCTTGAATAAAAGATCAGGGGATTTATTAATCCACCTTCCAGTCAGGGGAGTAATATCATTCCAATTTTCAATACATGCCAGTGTTAGAAACCAGTGAATGAGGGTTAATCATAAGCATTGGAGAGGTGATGTCACGCTATTTGCAGTTTGGTGCGATTTTTCATATTGTTCTGTTGCTGTGCTTGAACATAGAGGACTAGAGGACTGAGTGTGTGTGTGTCATAAAGGCCAGTCAGTAGGCTGTGTGTGTGTGTGTGTGTGTGTGTGTGTGTGTGTGTGTGTGTGTGTGTGTGTGTGTGTGTGTGTGTGTGTGTGTGTGTGTGTGTGTGTGTGTGTGTGTGTGTGTGTGTGTGTGTGTGTGTGTGTGTGTGTGTGTGTGTGTGTGTGTGTGTACCAGTATCATCCAAGGTGGTATCTCTGGGTGAACTGAAGCCTGTCTGCCACACACGATGAGGGATGGGCCGATAAGGTCACACAGAGACACAATATTAATGTAATTAAAGGTAATCCACTTAGCTCAGGTTTTATCTGCTCGCAGGCTCCCGCTCAATCTAGGATTTACATAATTTACTGAGCCCCAATGTCAAAGAGCAAACTCCAGCACTACGCTGAAATGTGGCCCGGATCAACAAAAGGGATTGGGGGGAAAGGGACAATGTCACAGTCAGAGAGGACGAGAGAGGGAGAAGAAAGAGAGAGGGAGAAGGGGGGTTGAGGGAAGTAGGGGACGATTATTTTCATAATGCCCATATTCTGAATTATTGTATTGCTAATCAACATTTGAATTTATGGATGACTGACATCATACAGGAAAATATTGACTACTTAATAACAGTTGAAAATGTACTAAATAAGACATAATGACAGGGACAAAAATGCTAAATCAGAGGCAAAAAACACACAACACTATTGTTTTTTATAGGAAATGTTCAGCGTTTTCATCACTCACGGTTACCCTACATGGCTCCTAAGGGCCACTGCATTAACTTCTAGGAGAGGGTCAGACTGGAGGTGAGGTGAAGTGACTGCACGGCTCTGGAAGGACCGTCAGACAGCTCGAGTCGAGCAACATGGAGGACGTTAGTCGTGGGAGGTCTGTGTGCTGCACTGCTCTACTGGCGTTCCACAGACAAGTGTTTGGAACCTGCTGAGGCTTGCTCAAAGACCCGGCTGTGGATCACGGAGGAGGGTCTCAACATCCTTTTGAAAAGCACATCTTGTGTGACGCTGTTGATTAGAAATATTCAGGGTTGTCCCCACAAGATTCTGCTGTCATTTTATTTGTTCGGTGTACTCTATTTATTTTTGTATTACATTTCTTAATTGAATACAAGAAAATAATCCCAATATGCTAAAATATTATGTCTTTATTATAGTGGGATTCCTAGTCACAGGAAGAGTTTTTATTTTGCGGAATAAGTTTCTGATAAATGATATGACATAAATCATTGCAGCAAGAAATCGAGGCGCCAAGCGGTCAGTCTGACCACAATCCCAGCCAAATTGATTACAGGGTTGGAAGAAAAAAAATGCTGGAGAGCACTGGTTCACACCAAACAAAACACAGAACCATCAAATGTGTGTGTGTGTGTTAGCGTGTGTGTTAGCCTTTCAGTGTGAGAGCGTATGAATGTGAGTGCCCAACTGCCCATCGTTTGAACTGTAACAACATCTTCACAAGGCATGGCACAAGCTGCCAAGGGGTAGTCTATGGAGAATGAGTCAAATACACAGAGGCAGGACACAAGTGAGACAGTTGTGCTTTTGGATGCTACAGATGTAGAATCTTTATTTGTGACAGTTTGCTAACAGCAGGAAAATAATCCTGCAGAAACAGGAAATGTGAATTCATATGTGGATTGCAATGAATGGACATTTTTGTTGGGGTCGTCACATTTTCGTTAGGGCAAATCAGTCTGAAATTTCAAAGTGTAAATGACAAGGTTCAGAAGACATTTTAGACCTCAAATTCACTACAGGTTTTACATTTCCTACATACAGGGTGATCAAATTAAGATCCTACACCTGTACACTGGCGGTATGGTAAGTAGATGGGGCTCCAGTAGGCAATGTCTGACAGACAGGTGCACATTTTCTAGGCCTGTTTCACAGCGGATCAAGGCGTTTGGTCCTTCTCCGCATCACCCCACACCGGCCTCCAGGGTCTCTGCAGGGGCTCGCTACAACACCCCGTGGCCAACACACTGCTGCTATTGTTGCCCCCCGTCAGATGAACTGCAAACAGCTCATGATTTACCAAGCTGTCTGGCGTTGTCTAACTGCATGACTCTGGCTCTAATGGAGTATTTCAGCTTTTGGATTTCACATCTTGGGCTGAGCCAAATACTCAAGAGGATGAAAACAAGTTGGTCTCGCAAGAGTTCAGCAATATGATACTGGCACTGCAGTCCCTGTAATGAGAGAGCACAGGGGTTACAAAAAGACACGTACTGGGCTAAATAACCGTAACATTTCAGATAGATGGGATGGCACCTTGTCCGAGGTGAGTTCTGAATACTCGAACCAAGCAGTTAGACCTACATCACATGGAACAGAGTTGACTTTTTAACTGTGTAGTGCTACTTTGCGTGAGTCCATCTAATGTACTAGCCTGCTCCATGTGGCAATCAGGAAGAGCACAAGGGGTTGCTACATGTCTACCAGGCCCTATTGTATGTTGTCTGGGTAATTTATGAAACGATGCCTGTGTCGACCAGTTGAACTTCCTTCACCGCCGTGCGACTCCCACCCGCTGCAGCTGCCCGCCAAATGCAGCCTTTGAGAAATCGATCATTTCACACCTCGTAAAGCATTTTTCTTCCAAAAATGTAGATGAGGTCTGCCCCCCCCCCAGCACCCCCTTAGCCCCAGCCCCTTCAAAATGCATAATCCAACCGACACCACAGCAAATCCAAACTCATATTAGTCTCAGGCTCCCAGTAAAGTTTAGAATTGAGGTAGCCTACACAAAAGTGGCCATTCCCTTGGTGGCACCATTGCATGCATTTGGCAAATGGATACCCCTACACTTGGTAATGCAAAGTTTTACAGTGTCCCGTAAAGCCTGACCCATAAAGTCATGAAATATTATGAGTGTACAACTCAAAACATGGAAATTAGATTAGACCAAAATTGTCTGCTATGAGCAACTCCAAATGCACTGATCCTCATGCAAGCCTCTTTACTTGTATGGGTTTCTATAAGGATTCGAAACCGTTAACCGTGCACAATACACACTGCGTAATACCCTCTAAAGTATAAATGGCAAACTCTTGGAGTGACTAATACAAGCAAGAATAAAGTGCAAACTGCAGAGATTTCCTTAATCCACCTTGATTTCTGTTGTTGTTGTTACTTAGCAGCTTAGCCTTAAATCCTTTAGACCTCATGCTTTAGTAAATCATATTTGTTAAGTGAGTAGTTGTGAGAGACTAGAGGGGAACAACAATTATCACGCACGCACACGTTTTCCAGGGATTCATTGTGCTCTGCTAGAAACAAGTTAGGGACATTCAGATTATGTGAAGCCAGGCCGCCATTCAGTAAAACTGTCCCTATGCCTCTCTTTCTGGTCAATCCAAATACTGAAAATGTTCCCACTCCCTGTCCTGTAAGTTGCCTCAAGTCGGATAAGAGCGCCTGCTAAGTGGCATATAATTCGTATTTCCTGGAACCCTAGGAAGAAGACAGCAAGACACAGTATTTCTGTCAAGGCTGAAAAATAGTCACGGTTGTATTGTAATGGAGGATCCATGTTCAAAGCTTTCTCATCCTCTCAACAGCACACATCATGACCTAGGTTGAGAGGCAAGTGCAATCAAATGATAATGCAGCATTTGCAATAAAGCAGAGCCCCGGTCCTTCTCTCATATAATTACAGTGATACCACGGCTCCTGCTCTTCAGCGGGAGGCTCAGAGGTGTTGTTCCTGTCCATATATATGAAGGGGTTATCACTGCTTAATGGCATCATTGCTTGTAAATTAATTCAGGGCTGTCAGCAGCTCACCGCACTTATCAGTTAATGTGAACGAATAGGCTGGGGGGGGGGTTATATCTCTAGAGGATAGAGGGAGGAAAAAGGGGGATAAGGGGAAGGATGAGATGGTAGAAAGAGGGAGAGCGAGAGGGAGGGAGGAGGAATAGAGAGTGAAGAGAAAGAGATAGAGAGAGAGAGAGAGAGAGAGAGAGAGAGAGAGAGAGAGAGAGAGAGAGAGAGAAGATGGGTGGAGGGATCCCTATTAGGGTGTCAGATGGGCCGGTAGTAGCAGTAGCCTCCTCCGGATGATAAGTGAATCCGACCTGGCACCCGATTCATCATCCCGGCTGGCCCAATATTGAGGGTCCTTCAGTTATCAGCACTATTTGTCCCAGTGTCACAACCCTGGCATAAATCTTCTACCGGGGGTCCGTCTCGTTAAACTGACCCCCCCAGAATGAGTGCAGCAGTTGCCCTCACATGATCAGCCACCTCCAGCCCCCCCCCGACCCCTCAGTTGTTTCTTATTAACCCTTCACCCCCTGCATGTAAGTTCAATTCCCTGACAAAGATTTTTTTTAAACAACCTTAGCCCAGATCCCATTGACGCCGAAGCTCCGGTGACAAATTGGGACAGACAGTGACAAATTGTTGGGAAAACACTCACTGCAGGGATTACATTTAGCACGGTGGAGGAGCCATTGGGAATTGGATTATGTGGGATAATGATGATCCAGAATAGTGCAGAAAATGCAGATGTAAATGTGAGTTAATTACCATTAGCTGATGTGTTTTTTTCTTCTTTCACAAATCAATTTTACAGGAAGAAGATCATATGAAAATAGATAGAGCATTTCGAAGTCTTTATCAAAATCCATTTAAAGAAAACAATGTCAGAACTACTTGAAGTGACTGTCCACACACTCATCTTCTTCGGTTTGGAAGTGAGGCACGAGTACCATATGGCCAATTTTTCTGGTTGCCTCACATCCTCAAGTATTTTGTTGTTCAATAACATTTCCCACCCTTTTTTACGCAATGGAAAGTGGGAGATACAGTGGGGCAAAAAAGTATTTAGTCAGCCACCAATTGTGCAAGTTCTCCCACTTAAAAAGACGAGAGAGGCCTGTAATTTTCGTCATAGGTACACGTCAACTATGACAGACAAAATGAGAAAAAAAATCCTGAAAATCACATTGTAGAATTTTGAAGGAATTTATTTGCAAATTATGGTGGAAAATAAGTATTTGGTCACCTACAAACAAGCAAGATTTCTGGCTCTCACAGACCTGTAACTTCTTCTTTAAGATGCTTCTCTGTCCTCCACTCATTACCTGTATTAATGGCACCTGTTTGAACTTGTTATCAGTATAAAAGACACCTGTCCACAACCTCAAACAGTCACACTCCAAACTCCACTATGGCCAAGACCAAAGAGCTGTCAAAGGACACCAGAAACAAAATTGTAGACCTGCACCAGGCTGGGAAGACATCATCTGCAATAGGTAAGCAGCTTGGTTTGAAGAAATCAACTGTGGGAGCAATTATTAGGAAATGGAAGACATACAAGACCACTGATAATCTCCCTCGATCTGGGGCTCCACGCAAGATCTCACCCCGTGGGGTCAAAATGATCACAAGAACGGTGAGCAAAAATCCCAGAACCACACGGGGGGACCTAGTGAATGATCTGCAGAGAGCTGGGACCAAAGTAACAAAGCCTACCATCAGTAACACACCATGCCACCAGGGACTCAAATCCTGCAGTGCCAGACGTGTCCCCCTGCTTAAGCCAGTAAATGTCCGTCTGAAGTTTGCTAGAGAGCATTTGGATGATCCAGAAGAAGATTGGGAGAATGTCATATGGTCAGATGAAACCAAAATAGAACTTTTTGGCAAAAACTCAACTCGTCGTGTTTGGAGGACAAAGAATGCTGAGTTGCATCCAAAGAACACCATACCTACTGTGAAGCATGGGGTGGAAACATAATGCTTTGGGGCTGTTTTTCTGCAAAGGGACCAGGACGACTGATCCGTGTAAAGGAAAGAATAAATGGGGCCATGTATCGTGAGATTTTGAGTGAAAACCTCCTTCCATCAGCAAGGGCATTGAATATGAAACGTGGCTGGGTCTTTCAGCATGACAAGGATCCCAAACACACCGCCCGGGCAATGAAGGAGTGGCTTCGTAAGAAGCATTTCAAAGTCCTGGAGTGGCCTAGCCAGTCTTCAGATCTCAACCCCATAGAAAATCTTTGGAGGGAGTTGAAAGTCCGTGCTGCAGCAACAGCAACAGCCCCAAAACATCACTGCTCTAGATGAGATCTGCATGGAGGAATGGGCCAAAATACCAGCAACAGTGTGTGAAAACCTTGTGAAGACTTACAGAAAATGTTTGACCTCTGTCTGTCACGCCTTGGTCTTAGTATTGTGTGTTTTAGTTTATTAGTTAGTCAGACCAGGGTGTGACATGGGGTTATGTATTGTTTTTTCGTATTGGGGTTTGTAGTGTTTGGGATTGTAGTTGATTAGGGGTGTGTGTGTGTTATATAGGTTGGCTGCCTGAGGCGGTTATCAATCAGAGTCAGGTGCTTCTTGTTGTCGCTGATTGGGAACCGTATTTAGGTAGCCTGTATTTCGCTTTGCATTTCGTGGGTGATTGTTCCTGTCTCTGTGCTAGTTTCACCAGTCAGGCTGTAATAGGTTTCGTTCTGTTTGTTGTTTTTTTTGTATTTATTAGTTATTCGTGTTAGTTCGTTCGTTTTGTCTTTCACTTAATAAACATGAGTAACTTACACGCTGCATTTCGGTCCGACTCTCCTTCAACTAAACAAGAACGCCGTTACACTGTCATTGCCATCAAAGGGTATATAACAAAGTATTGAGATAAACGTTTGTTATTGACCAAATACTTATTTTCCACCGTAATTTGCAAATAAATTCATTAAAAATCCTACAATGTGATTTTCTGGATTTGTTTCTCTCATTTTGTCTGTCATAGTTGAAGTGTACCTATGATGAAAATTACAGGCCTCTCTCATCTTTTTAAGTGGGAGAACTTGCACAATTGGTGGCTGACTAAATACTTTTTTGCCCCACTGTATATGCGAGAGCCCCCAATCTCCTACAGAGTAAGGACAGATCAAGAAATCGTTCTAACTACTTGTGACAAGTTGTGGAGACCAGCTAGACATCTGCTGGGCAGCGTCTGAGCCAGGGAAGAAGCAGTGGAGGAGAAACGACAGATCCAAATGAATAGAGAAATATGACTAATAGGACTGTATCTTCCCAGGAGTCTCCAGGGGAAGCTATATGTATGCATAGACCTAATCTGATCTAGCATCTCCTTACCCATATCTATCCTGTTAACATCGTGAAGGCACATAAAGAATGGTATTCCCTCTCTAGTCAAGGTGTTTGGTTCAGAAACTACAGATGAGGCTGTCTTTAGTCGAAGCGTTTACTTGACAAAAAAAATAAAAAAAATGTGTCCTCTGATTGTACTTCCCGAAATGTCTGTCTTTCTGTATTTAAGTAATCAGTGTATTCGCTGCTGTGCAGGACATTCATTTCACCCCAGAATAAAGTACAAATGTCCTCACAAATACATTCCAACATACCCTTTAACTGACAATATGAATGGCTGAAATATATTCACAGCAAAATGGGTTTGGCAAAACGTCAAAGACTAAACAATGCCAGCTTTTTAGCCACTGTAAAGACAACAATAAGGTACTATGCATCATCCTTTGTGATCGATTCTGTGGGACCATTATAGGCTATGGTTTCTGAGACAACAACCCACAAAGCATTAGAGAGAGGTAATATCGGTAGTGATTTCTGCACATTCTGCTTGACTCTAAAGCCGCATTTCAGCTGTAAGCAAATAAAGCCAAATGAATAAAGCAGTCAAGCCATAAATGTATTTAAAAAAACATGCTGTTTGCTTAACATGTTGAAACCTCTGCGGATCGTCACTATTGGAGCGCTGGCCACCTTGTGCCCCCTAGTGCTAGTGTCTGAGCACACACACACACACGTGCACACACCTCAATTGAGAGGGGAAAACAACACAAATCATCTCAAGTAATAAAAGTCCCAGGAACAATAGCAGAAGGCCGCCACTGCAGTGGTTGCAGCTGTGATTCCCCTTCTGTGTGCAGCTGGTTTTCAGAGGCCTCATCTCAGGGTTTGCCTCTACTGTTTGCTGCCCTGCCAGCTTGAAACACCTTGCTAGCTGTTTAAACGTATCATCTGTTAAACAGTAGCACCGACTACTGCCTGAGATACAGTTATATAGGCTGAGGAAAGAAATACTTTTTTGTTCTGTCTGCTGGCTGGCACATTTAGGTACTAGAGGCCACGCAAGCATGACCACTAGCCAGTACATCCCCCAGCCACTCCCCCCACCTCAGTTATCTAATTAGCCCAGACCCATCCATTAAGAATACTGGGCAGCAGGCCGGCAGCCATACGCGCATTACGAACCATACTAACCGTGCTACTTAGAGCCCATGAAGGCAATACATTCTAGTCTTAAAGCTGCGTTCTGCCCTCCTGCACCTATAATGATCGCTAATTGAATGAAGAAAGAGGAAGTCTGCGCTCTTGAGAATGGTGGATTCTGATTGGCTGGCAGATTGCGAGCCTTTCGGTTGCTCCAAACTGTCAGTGTTAATCAAGTCTCATCTCTTAACACTGGGCTGGTAGTTATCAATGAGGTTGAGATTAATATTCGGGGCGAAACAGATGATAAATCATTTGTGCGTAATTAGTGCACACGGCAAGGTTACAGCTGACATGAATTTTTATCTTAATTACGTGGGAAATTTGTTCCATTAATTTAATTTGGCTTGCTCGAATGAGTCCGACACCTAACAAAGTTAATCTTACACCTGTCATTGGCAGCAGGAGAGGAAAGGACTATGTGGGTTTGGGAGGAAGAAGGAAGTAGGTTCTTCATATTGCTGGCTCTTTTAAGGGGTGTATGTGTCTGTTTGTTTGTCCGTTTGTGTGTGTCTGTTTGTATGTATGTGTGTGTGTGTGTGTGTGTGTGTGTGTGTGTGTGTGTGTGTGTGTGTCTGTTTGTGTGTGTGTGTGTCTGTTTGTGTGTGTGTGTGTGTGTGTGTGTGTGTGTGTGTGTGTGTGTGTGTGTGTGTGTGTGTGTGTGTGTGTGTGTGTGTGTGTGTGTGTTTGTTTGTTGTGTGTGTGTGTGTGTGTGTGTGTGTGTGTGTGTGTGTGTGTGTGTGTGTGTGTGTGTGTGTGTGTGTGTGTGTGTGTGAGTGTGTGTGTGTGTGTGTCTGTTTGTGTGTGTGTGTCTGTTTGTGTGTGTGTGTCTGTTTGTGTGTGTGTCTGTTTGTGTGTGTGTCTGTTTGTGTGTGTGTGTGTGTGTGTGTGTGTGTGTGTGTGTGTGTGTGTCTGTTTGTGTGTGCTCGTGAGTGAGTGCGTGCATATATGCAAGTATGTGCATGTGGCCATAAATAAGCCAAACAGGAGCACCTCAGCCTCTGCCCATCTGTTCAAAAATTTCCCCCAAATCACCAATTCTCTTAGTTAACAACTACGGCATCATGTTGTTGGAAAATTATAACCTTGATTTGTAGAACTGACGTATCGAATCAGACATTTTGCAATGGAGGGTTTAATGAGCTCCGTTTTATGGAAGTCACAGAGTGTGACAGTACATTGAGTGTATTATTATGTCTGGTGTCACCAGACAGTGTCAAGGCTGTTCATTGGCTCTCATCAGGGAGAGGAGGCCGCCACAAGGCCCTTTGTCATGGATAGCTGCTTCATATAATCAGCATACTTGATTAAAAAGTAGGAATTGGACAATAACCCTGGAATTATTCAATCAGATGCCTCATTTTTCTCGGTACCTAACAGGCTGACTACACCGCTCGCGTCATGTGCGTGAGCATTGCAAAATAAATGTAGAAATCTATATTATTCAATTATTGCACCCACACTGCTCGCGCGCACCAACGAGCGTCTGTGTTGCCAAGGGTTAAAATAGAAGTCAGTTCTATTTCTGACGCAGATCGTGCTGCAAGTCCTGCCTCTCCCATCTCCTCATTGGTTTATAGAAGCAGGTACCCACGTGCCATCTCCTCATTGGTTATACCCACGTGGGTGACTGAAAGACGAACGAGGTCGGTCGCGGTAATGCACCTAATTTACGAAAGTTGCCAATCGCAATATAAAGTCAGGAGAATAAAAAGCCTAGAAGGAGGAGAGATGACTAGAAATGATTCAGTTGACCGTTTTATGTGTGGATTAATTGGCGGAGTAAAAAACCTTGTGCATTTTAGGTAAAATAACAACTCAATGTTTATATCCCAGGACAAATTAGCTAGCAACAGCAAGCTAACTAAATAGGACAAATTAGCTAGCAAGTGCAAGCTAACTAGCTCAATTGCCATAAATGTTTAATGCTTTTCGACCTGTCCCCAAATTAATATAATTGGTTCAGAGTTTGTTTTGATGTTTGAACCTGAATTTCGTGATCGCGTTTGGTGTGGGGGGACAAAATCAATTTATGCGCGATGGCGCGCGCAGCCGGTTTGGGTTCTGTGTATGAATCAGATAATTTAGTAGCAATATTGTAACAGTTTTTGTGAACATAATATCAAAATGGGCAACACAAAAAACAAGATAACAAAATAATAAGACTTCAAATCAAATCATAGTTTTAAAGTGGATGTCCTTTGGTCAGAATGTATTTTTTTTAAGTAGTGCTTGTAGTCCAATAGTGCCATAATAACAAGCACAATAGTACTACAGGAAATAACTGAATTTAATGAACTTAAAACCTTACTACCGATTAGAAGAGATGGGGGAACCTGAAGGGAGCATCAGACATCCCACTCTCTGAGGGGGTCTCAGGAGTTAGGATATGCAAAATACACATATTTCTAATTCACACATGCTATACTACCCAGGACAGATATAAGCATCCACGAAATGAATAGTTATTCATATTATTATCACGTTCGACATTAAGCCATGATAATTACACGACCAATCCCGTGACACTGAAGGTTAACCGAACGGGAAAGCCCCGAAAATGACTGATTTAAAAACAAAGGGGACTTAATCGAATTCACCTGCTCCTCAGTCATTAAAACTGGCAACTCTATTACCTGGCCATAATTCACAGTCCATGATGGCCTCCGCCATTCTAATAGAACGTCTCTCGCGCCGTAATACAGACACCTCAGATTTTGGAGCCATTTGTCAAGCCTGTGATTTCACCTGGAAACTAGGTTTTTACCCCACGGAGCAGCTCTCAGCTCCTCGCCCGTCACTTACCCTGGCACGGAGGAGGGCGAGCTAATGATCGATTGATTCAGAAAGAGACACTCAGGAAAATCAAGGGGGATTGGTCAGTTCTAGGTTACATTACTGTCTTGATATTAGATCAGATGGTGATGCTTGAAGACGGTGCTGAGGATAATGACGAGGGGGAGGAAGATGATGATGAAGAGGACCCTGAGTATCACAAGTAATATTATTGATTTGAAGTTTTTCACACATTTTACCTCAGACTGCAGCCTCAAGACACCGCGTCAGCATATAACGCCATAGGGAGTCTCCGAGCTGCTCTTGAGACCAGGTGAAGACAGGTTGAAGCCAGATGAAGGAGGCTCCCTGATTAGAAACAGACTACCGGAGAACATCTCCTCTCTCTAGTTCTGCTTCATTGGCCAGGTGATGACCTCTAAGAGCTGGAGAGAACATCATTATGGGGCTGCCTCAGTACTAAGAAGACAGACGGGAAAGAGGATGGAAGATCCTAGTCTTGCTCAAGTATCCAAGGATTTCAGGCTCTGTAGGATAGTAGGAACACCAAACTACGGATCACCAATACAGTGTCTTAGAATCCTATGTGGGCACTTGATTAATGAAATCAATGTAAAAAAAAACAACCTATAATCCAATGTTTTCTGGGAGGGCAATGTATAAGCAGATGTAGGTAGTCCTACTTCTATTAAATGAACGTCTTCACAGCGAATGTGCTGCTATTGTTTTCACTGCGGTGCTGTATTAGGATTAAATTACATTTATAATAAATTAGTAACTGCATAAAAATAAAATGCATATTGTTCCCTTCTGGTGAATGTATAAGGATTACATTACAAATACAATTTGACTTTGATAGATTAGGCTATCCAGCATTTAGCCTAGGCTTGGACAGCATGTGGACAACAGCGCTCTCCTGTGGTGGGCAAAAACACTCGCACCTGTCCAAAACCAAATAGTTAGATTAGAGCACCACCTGCAGGTGAAAAGGCACCATGTCCATATAACATGTTCAGTACTGTAATTTCATCCTTAGCTACAGTCTTTATCTCTATTCTACTCAGTGTCATGCAAGACAACATGCGTATATTGTAACACTGCACTCACATCTCTATTTCATTCATAGGCTGTTCCATATTTCTAAATGTCAAGTACTTAGTTCAATTGTTTATAATAGCAGTGGTTGATGTACGCTGACTGCTGAGCTGTCTATCTAAGCATCAGTCCCCATCACTGTGCCCAGTTTCCACCCTGGCATTTTTCACACCAGAGTTGAGGTGGCACTGGCAGATGTATCCACCATTATGGCTCTGGCTCTATAAATCCCTAGAGCCTCCGTTGCTCATTAATCTAGCAGTGTGTTTAGGATGACTGGGACACAGATGGCATTGAACTAGAGCCACTGGAGCCCTGCTAGCTCTTCAGTAGGACTGGCTAGTTGTCACCAATGGGGTGTGAAGGTGTTTAGAGCTGAGCAGACCTCCAGACCTCCATGTCCTGCAGAGTACCAGATAAGCAGCCTCTTTCTATCTCGCTTTGAGGGGAGCCTGGAGGGGCTGTCTTGGCTAATTAGAGAGCCAGGAATCAGTGGTTACATTCCACTCACTGTACTAACATCATATGCACAGTAAGCTGTCATCTATCAACTGGAATGAAAAGAAGGCTACACCTGTATGGCAGGAACGGGCTGATAATGTCGCCTGTCCCTCGTTGTAAGATCGTAGATGGAATTCATTTGTATTGAATCAACAGACAATCTATTGTCAATCTAGTTCATGTTCAGTGGCTATTGTATACGTGTGTTCATATAAAAGTCTGATGACTGCGCAGGTCGAAATGCACTCATGCACGCAGGTCGAAATGCACTCATGCACGCAGGTCGAAATGCACTCATGCACTCATGGTTTGTGCTTTCAGCAGCTGAAACACTGTCCAAGTGGACTGTCTGGTTCTCTGTTTCTGGAATGACAAACTGTAGCAAGAGACCTGATTGGTTGACCAGAACGACATGGCTTGATGCAACCTGGGCATAACAGATGCCCCACTAGCTATTCAGGACTCATGGAGGTCCCACCCTGGTCCATCCCCCTTCATTCCCACCCACCCTCAGTAGCTGAGAGCAGCTGCTCCAGCATACAGTAGAGCTGATCTGCAGTAGCCACGGCTCCAGATGTCTCTGCTGGGAGGTATTAGTGGAGGGTCATGCTCTGGAATTTACTGCAAATCTTCCCCATCCTTCACTGCCACCAGAATGTGCAGACCCCCCTGGAGTTTGGCCCTGAGATGAGTTAGGGGGAAGCATTTCAGTGCGACACCTACTGGATTTTTGTAGAGCCTAGCATTAGGCCTAGGCTATATGTGTATGAGGTATGGTGAGTTTTAAGGGAAAGCACTGATTAATAATGGTTTACTGACTGTAGTGGCTCCCACATGTGTGACATGTCCAGTGAAATCCCCATCCAGTGAAATACAAACCTTGTTAAAGCTCAACTCTGTTTGCTTTTTAAAGCCAGGTGGTCATGGCGATGGTCACTTAAAGGTCAGAGGCCGAGAGAATGGGCAATCTATTACTCGGCACTGACGGGCACAATTTCCACCGCCATGTGTGTTGAGCGCTGTGACAGCGATTGTTAATGGATGGCGTGCCACTAATATGGCGCAGATGTCTTGCCGAACGGTTTCATTGGAGTGAACGAATTAGGCAGGCGGCCGCAGAACTGAAACTCAGACACAACTGGTGGTTATTCCTTAGGGCACATCGTAGCAAAACGCTTCGCAAGAAACAAAGATAAATGTCTTATTGGAGGTGTTCAAATAGTCCCTCCCTGTTTCAGTCAGTTTTCTTCCGTTTGGTGCCTGATGAATACAACCCTGATAATCAAAAGTGATAGGCCTACTTCCTCTCTCATAACTGTCTGTATGGATATTCTGTGAGAAAACCTATACCAACACGCTGTTTAGAGGCAGGTCTCCATTATGGAATGTATGACAATGTATGCTATTACACCTCATGTTTACTGAAGAAAATAGGCAGGTTGGTTGAACAGCTGAAAAATATAGGCCTACATCAGGAACATGATTGTGTCCAAAATGGTACCCTATTCCCTATATAGTGCAATACTTTTGACCAGAGCCCTATGTGTTGTGATCAAAACTAGTCCACTACACAGGAAATCGAGCGCTATTTGGGACGCAAACCTGGTTTGAGGAACATTTAGCTAATGACAAGAATTGAGCCCTTGGTCATGGTGAAAGGATGCAAATTGTTGAGTCATAAATCCTCATCTTGTCATCCTCTCGATTTGTCTTGTCTGAGGTAAGAGGGTTTGCAGAGAAGCACGCCATCAGGCCCACAGGGCTTTCATTCTCTCCCCTGTCTGGTCTTGTCTGGAGAGCCAGAGCAATAGGACAAATTGTTATTCTGTAGGGAAGACTGATGGTGCAGCAAGTTGAGCAGTGTTTTCACTTTTATCAGAAAGGAAGATATATTGAGCAATGCATACATGTATATGACTTGGCTTTATGTCTGTACTGCTTACGTTTTGCTTTCGGCTTTGCTATCCCCATCTTTACCCGAGGATGGGATTGGAAGCTTCTTCCTTATAGGAAACATATTTCTGGTCACTGGTCTTATCACAAAAATAACGTAATGTTTAATAGTATTAAAAACCTCCACCACAATAATACATCTGTTTGCTGCTGTAAAGGGTTATGTGTAAGGGTTCACGTTGGTAGGACTATTTCAGTACATGGGTTCAGGGCACTTTACTCAGAAGTCAAATGGACTACGAAACAAATCAATAAAGTTGATATTACACACAAGTATCTAACACTGAACCGACATTTTGGCACAAAGCCTGTGTTTACCCAGGCAGCACAATTCTAATTTGTCTTTTGACCAATCAGATCAGATCTTTTGTCAATAATTGGAGAAAATATCTGAATTGGGCTGCCTGTCTAAACACAGCCATAGTGACTGCCTGAGGGCTATGACTTGGTTGAAACAGGTTATTTGTATGCAGTGCAATCAGCGCAACCAATGGCAATAGTGAGAGGTAACACAATCTTAGTGGTGTACTCTGTGATTTTTTGAAACAATTCACATCTGGCTTCCATTCAGAGTGAGACATCTGACCAGGTAGGATCATAGCCTGACAGATAGAAGCATCAGGGAAGACTGGGGCACTGTACACTGACATGGAATCTGAACCTTGGAAGGGCATTTGAGAGCTACTTGCAAGCCAATTGATCCCATTTATTTTAGATGGCAGGTTTATGAACTCTATTTCAGCCATTTATTCAACATAGGAGCATAGCATAGGCCTAGGTATGGAACCAAAAGTGTTCTACCTTGAACCCGAAAGGGGTTCACAAAGGGTTCTCCTATGGGGACAGCCTGTAGTGCTAACATCCTTCTTTGAGCCACTTAACCATAACATTAGCTTACTTAGAAAAAGGAAGAAATAGGTCAATGGAATGTACAGTACATAATGTTAAGTACTTGCAAACAACAATACTGTGTGTCTACTCAGATTTAGCTAGTGCAAAGGGCTTGGAGATATTTTTTAAATGTTTTCCCCTCCAGATAATCCAGCCAATATAGACAGAATAATACATTTGTACGCATGCATGCACACACTGTCGGTATAGGTCGTGCATTGTTGTATTAATTTAATTACATACCAAGATGATAGGAACGGAAGGAGGTGTTAAGTAACCCGAATAAATATATACAGCTAATCATTTATGATTGAGGCAACATCTATTCCTAAGGAGAGCTTTAACAGCATGGAGATGTGTAACTTTTAGTTTAAACTTCACATTGCATACACAGCGCAAGTGGCAAGTGAGTAGGATGCAGAGCGTGGAAACAGACCCTCAGGGCCTGCAGAGGCTAACATGGCCCACAACAACCCATTATTATTTACAGCCTTGATACAGGTGTAGGATCTTAAATGGATCACCCTGTTGCAAGAGAACTTTCCTGCATGCAAGACATTTTCAACGTGCAGTGTATTTGAAGTTTACTAAGGCTTCTGAAGTTTGTCATTTCCTCTTTGAAAATGCAGACCTGATTTTCCCTCACGAGAAATGTATCAACCCCTACAAAAATAGCCATGAATTATAATCCACATAATAATTCAAATTTCCTGTTGTTGCAGGATTATTTTCCTGTTGCAGCAAACTGGGTCAAATTCAGATCCTACGTTTGTATAGGGGCTGCAACTGTAAAAACATGAGGAATAAAGGGGGTAGAGGAGGATAACAAGCATAGCTGCTGACAAAGAAAAATGTCCTAGCTTTTGCTTTCTGCTCAACATCTCTCTCACAGACCTTCACCAGAACTGACAGTGGACATAAGAATATTATCAAGGCATTGGGAAGGATCGCCTCAGAACCAGGTTATTTGTCCTATCGTACCAACTCCTCGCCACTCATTGTCATTGCCAAACAATATTTGGCTCGACAATGAAAGCAACGGAGTTGGCAAGAGAACAGACAGATCTGGGACCAGAGTATGAGAAGGAGGCTTCAGGTGTAAGAATGTGAAATGGATCTTACAGACTCTCCATGTACTGTATGATAAGATGTATTCTGGAGATAAGCAGCTGTTCTGTTTAGAACAATACAATAAACCAATCCAGCTAGCACAGTTTAGGCTCTTCAGTGATCCATGTGTAAAAGCGTCCTCTGGCTGAGTGGCTAGGATTGCTCATAATTGCCTAACAGGCTAACAAACCATGCAGTGCTATGGTCAATGTCCATTTGACATAGTATCAGCCAGGTTGGAATTGTATTCCTATCTAGGGTGGTGAGAGCGACCCCCTACGTCACAATGATGAATGACCTCATGGCGACGACTTTAAAGAGAAAGAGGCAACAGACAGAAACCCTAAAATGCATGAATGGTAACGAAGTGCAATGCCCATCACAAGTGAATCCGTCGTGCTACAGTGGGATACCCTCATATAGAGATGGGAGAAGTGTGCTATTGTCATTTGGCTCTGTATCCCTCCACATCACTCAAGTTCAAGGCCTATTTTGTAGTGGTTAAACCAGACTGAATGTCTCGCTCACCATTGTCTCACACAATGGGGAAGCATAGAAAACTCAGTGTATTAATATACATGGCTCTGAGGCTACCTATTCTCTCAAATAGGTTCATTCGGTCAGGAGGAGACGCGGTATGAAGCTGACTCACAGGGCAGTGTTTAATTTGTCCTGTAAAGTAATTACATTTCTCTCAGTTTCTGCGTCCCAAATGCCACCCTATTCCCTATGTAGTGCATTACTTTTGACCAGAGCTCTATGGTTCTGCAGGTAGTGCACTGAAAAGGGTGCCATTCAGGACGCAAACAGTCAGTCTGTCTGTAAAATAATCACACAGGCCACTGGCTAGATCCATGGGACTACAGTAGCCGGCTGGCTAATCTGGCACAGACATTTTCACACATGTTGATTAATGTGCATTGCCCCTGTCAAATACACCTAATAAAATCAAGTGAAGATGAATGGGAAACAACTACTATAACAGGGATATCATACCCAATGTGTGCATTTGCTTGCATTATATGCAATAAATGAAGAGAACAGCAATAACCTCCAACCTGTATGCTCTCATAACTTACCCTCTGAACCACTGGGACACTAAGTAGCCAATGGTTACTCAAGCATGATTAAAGACCTCAGATTCACGGTCATTCCAGACTTCTGAATTCTGTGCAGAATTTATCATTTTGAGCCCCATATTTACTTGGCTCTCAGATGGAAAAGTCAACAGAAAGTCTCTCAATATGAGACCCAGAGAGACCTGTCATGGACATTTCATTGGCAGAACACAGTTGTTTTCTTAAGTTCTTTATTGTTCAATTAATCCAAAGACAATGGCTATTCATCTGAAGTGTAACAAACCGCGGCAAAAACAAAGACTATTCATTCACACAATATTCTAATTGATCACCCCCTGTAACACACATCTCAAAACTATACACACTGTATACTGTAAACGTACAGCTGAAAACAGCGTATCATAAAGACATGAAAAATAGCACTTTATCAAATAATATGGCGCTATATCGTATGTAACGTCACCTAATATGTGTGCATGTCAGTAACTGAAAGTAAAATTTAAGCATTATTAGTGCACAGATAGGAATGGGATAAGACAGACGGAAAGCGGTAGAATTGTGTTGATGATGCTTAGTACAATTGGAATAATGTGGGTAAACGTGGGCTTCAACAAAAGCATGCTTTCACAGTATAACGATACAGCTGATGGTAAAAGCTGTGAAGGGAGAAACCAGTGTATCACTGAGTGGAATTAAAAAAATGTCAAAAATAACATTTAACTCTCAGATTTTGTCCATCAACCATTGTGCTGTTCTACCAATAGAAAGCCTCCATGATCTGTAGTCCTGCATTTTGCAAGCACGCACGCATGCACGCACACACCAAACACACACACACACACACACACCACATTACCCCACATCAGCTATGTCTTGCCTACATTGGACACCTAATCAACAGCCAACAGCCCTCGCGAGGGCAGAGCAGGGACTGTACTGCTTCAACATAGCAATCCCAGATCCACACACGGCCCGTCTGCACGTCCTCCTGTCAGTCACCATCTAAACCTAACCCTGTCAGTCATCATCTAACCCTAAACCTGTCAGTCACCATCTAACCCCAACCCTGTCAGTCATCATCCTCTTTGCCTATCTCTTCAGGTAGCGGTGTGCTGAAGTCCTGAAAACATGTTCTGAAGTAGCCAACCAGGGACTCAGACAGGTGCTGTTGGCTCTGCAGGGACAGGAAGTGGCCCTCGTCTGGGTAAAGCTGTCTCAAACAAAGGTCAAAGGTCAAACACAAGGTCATTGGGACTGTCATTCCTGTAGTGAAGTGTGGTTACTCGTTTATTAGTTAGAAGGAACAAGAAAGTCACTTCATGTTTTTCCTGAGTCGTATTGTGTGTGTGTGTGTGTGTGTGTCTGTCGCAAATATATTGGCTAGCAATCAAATTCACTTCAATAATCACATTATGTAATCACTCATTCAACATTTTCATTCAAATTTGTGGATCACGACTCGTACCTGCATTGTGTAGTTCGCTCCAATTTTGATCAAGTGCTTAATCAACTCCGCTGAATGTTGGAAATGAACATTTGCTGAGAAAAGAACAAAAAACACCAATTGGTTTCGCAAATTGTCTTTGAAAACAACACAAGGCCAACCGCTGATTACAACGTACTTAGGATCGTCTATTTTCCATTTCTGTTGGACGAAAGGGTAATTACCATCAGCTGTTCCGTGAATCAACAGAAAATCCGGTCCTTGGGGTCCTTTCATCATGTTTCCTTGCAGTCCTTTCATATTTGGAAGCACTCTAGAAACCTTAGAGAATAGACATGGGAGACAGTGTAACCTCAAGGTTTTCTATTTTTATTGAACCTTGATCTTGACAGGGAGTCATGCTGAGACCAAGGTCTCTTTCACAGATGAGCCCTGTAAACACATCAATACACACTTCAATGTTCCCATCAATATTCACACCAATATACACATCAATACACACATCAATGTTCCCATCAATATTCACACCAATATACACATCAATACACACATCAATGTTCCCATCAATATTCACACCAATATACACATCAATATACAGCATACACATCAATATACGCATCAATAGTCACATCAATATTCACACAGCAATATTCACATCAATATACACTATACACATCAATATACACATAAATAAGCAAAACAAAACCTCAGGTTTCAACAGAAAACAATATCTGAGGGAAAACCAACCACAGCAGTGAATAAAGAGTTTGTGAAAAGATTACAATATACAACTAGCCTTGTTGAATCAGACTGCTCACTTATTCCTTCACTTCACATTCAATGCTAAGCACAGTGTCCAGTCTGTTTGAGCCAGGCTACAATACAGGACTGGATCAAACCTGTCTAGCACCCCCAGGGGATCCAGTGGGTTGCTTCATTAACAGAACGTGTTCATGTCTTTTTCCATCTACCTCTCAGGACTGTATGAGTGATGCCCTGCTGTTTGTTAACGATCATTTTGACCTGCTTCTCTGGACTAGCATCATTTACATTTTATATGGCTCGAACTGTGTGGCCCACATATCAACAACCCACTTTCAGGGGAACACTTTCACCGATTACACTGTAATCTCAGACAAGTTATTATTCTGACTGATGAACAATACCTGGCCCATGAACACCCAACACACACACACACACGCACGCACACACACACACACACACACACGCTTCAGTGTGACAGTTCCCACTGTTCCCCAATCTGCTGTGATAAACTGTATAACCCACAAATAGAAAACCATCAATAACACCAACAGATTGACTGTGATAAATAACTTACTTGATATCTGTTGTCGTTCTTTGACGTCAGGCCAAAGTACCGCTCTGAAAATGCTGAAGCTTCGTGTAGAGAAAGTACACAACGTTTCAAAAAAAGTATTCAGTTCTTTCAACTCCAATTTCATTGATAATCAAATTTGTACAGTATTTCATGTCATTTGTTGTGGAAAATGTACTCACACAAAACACACAGCACCGGTCTCCCAATCCTTGATTGAGCCTAAACCTAGACTGAAGAGCTATTTCAATGGAGATTGTCCATTCAGCTTGCTTTTCAATCCAGGACTAGGTCTAATCTCTGTCAAGGAAGCTGAACGAAAGGGTAAGATCATGGAAATATTACTCACCGTAAAGTTTCCAGTCAATCACTGGGGAATTAGCAGCTGCACACTTAATCAGCGCACTGGACCTCAGAAGCATCAAGGTGAGGTAAGCACCGTATCCCTGGAAAGAGAAGAAACACCTTCACTTGTTGAACATGCCCGTGAGTGTGAAGCATGGTGATCAACTGAAAGACAGCAGTTAAACTTGCCTTTCCGTAGATTCCGATCCGCGCGCGGTCAATGTATGGGAGTGTCATCAAGTATCTGTAATAAGTCAATAAAAACAACCCAAAACCGAATGACTAATTCTTTTTCCAGACATTTCATGAGGGCTTTAACACAGATGACTGACAGGGAAGTTTAAGAGTGTACAACCATGCCATACATTTTCAAAGGATTTCAATGGAAAGGGGATAATACTGCATCCTGTCTTATCTTATTGTATTATATCATATGGCATCGTATCACACTGTATATCACATCTCATGTATTGCATTGTATATAGTATACTATCATCTAGTAGTGTATATCGCATCATATATTTTGATTTTATTTTACCTTTATTTAACTAGGCAAGACAGTTAAGAACAAATTCTTATTTTCAATGAAGTCCTAAGAACAGTGGGTTAACTGCCTTGTTCAGGGGCAGACCGACAGATTTGTACCTTGTCAGCTTGGGAATTCGAACTTGTAACCTTTCGGTTGCTTGTCCAATGCTCTAACCAGTAGGCTACCCTGTCGCCATATTGTATATTATATATTACATATATATATTCTTTCTATATACCGTCCATAATGTCTATACATCCCATCATATGTAATTAAATATACACATATATATATATACACATACATATATATATATATATAGTGCCTTGCGAAAGTATTCGGCCCCCTTGAACTTTGCGACCTTTTGCCACATTTCAGGCTTCAAACATAAAGATATAAAACTGTATTTTTTTGTGAAGAATCAACAACAAATGGGACACAATCATGAAGTGGAACGGCATTTATTGGATATTTCAAACTTTTTTAACAAATCAAAAACTGAAAAATTGGGCGTGCAAAATTATTTAGCCCCCTTAAATTAATACTTTGTAGCGCCACCTTTGGCTGCGATTACAGCTGTAAGTCGCTTGGGGTATGTCTCTATCAGTTTTGCACATCGAGAGACTGAATTTTTTTCCCATTCCTCCTTGCAAAACAGCTCGAGCTTAGTGAGGTTGGATGGAGAGCGTTTGTGAACAGCAGTTTTCAGTTCTTTCCACAGATTCTCGATTGGATTCAGGTCTGGACTTTGACTTGGCCATTCTAACACCTGGATATGTTTATTTTTGAACCATTCCATTGTAGATTTTGCTTTATGTTTTGGATCATTGTCTTGTTGGAAGACAAATCTCCGTCCCAGTCTCAGGTCTTTTGCAGACTCCATCAGGTTTTCTTCCAGAATGGTCCTGTATTTGGCTCCATCCATCTTCCCATCAATTTTAACCATCTTCCCTGTCCCTGCTGAAGAAAAGCAGGCCCAAACCATGATGCTGCCACCACCGTGTTTGACAGTGGGGATGTGTGTTCAGGGTGATGATCTGTGTTGCTTTTACGCCAAACATAACGTTTTGCATTGTTGCCAAAAAGTTCAATTTTGGTTTCATCTGACCAGAGCACCTTCTTCCACATGTTTGGTGTGTCTCCCAGGTGGCTTGAGGCAAACTTTAAACGACACTTTTTATGGATATCTTTAAGAAATGGCTTTCTTCTTGCCACTCTTCCATAAAGGCCAGATTTGTGCAATATACGACTGATTGTTGTCCTATGGACAGAGTCTCCCACCTCAGCTGTAGATCTCTGCAGTTCATCCAGAGTGATCATGGGCCTCTTGGCTGCACCTCTGATCAGTCTTCTCCTTGTATGAGCTGAAAGTTTAGAGGGACGGCCAGGTCTTGGTAGATTTGCAGTGGTCTGATACTCCTTCCATTTCAATATTATCGCTTGCACAGTGCTCCTTGGGATGTTTAAAGCTTGGGAAATCTTTTTGTATCCAAATCCGGCTTTAAACTTCTTCACAAAAGTATCTCGGACCTGCCTGGTGTGTTCCTTGTTCTTCATGATGCTCTCTGCGCTTTTAACGGACCTCTGAGACTATCACAGTGCAGGTGCATTTATACGGAGACTTGATTACACACAGGTGGATTGTATTTATCATCATTAGTCATTTAGGTCAACATTGGATCATTCAGAGATCCTCACTGAACTTCTGGAGAGAGTTTGATGCACTGAAAGTAAAGGGGCTGAATAATTTTGCACGCCCAATTTTTCAGTTTTTGATTTGTTAAAAAAGTTTGAAATATCCAATAAATGTCGTTCCACTTCATGATTGTTTCCCACTTGTTGTTGATTCTTCACAAAAAAATACAGTTTTATATCTTTATGTTTGAAGCCTGAAATGTGGCAAAAGGTCGCAAAGTTCAAGGGGACCGAATACTTTCGCAAGGCACTGTACGTATATATACATATAGTTGAAGTCGGAGGTTTACATACACCTTAGCCAAATACATTTAAACTCAGTTTTTTGCAATTCCTGACATTTAATCCTAGTACAATTCCCTGTCTTAGGTCAGTTAGGATCACCACTTTTTTTAAGAATGTGATGTGTCAGAATAATAGTAGAGAGAATTATTTATTTCAGCTTTTATTTCTTTCAACACATTCCCAGTGGGTCAGAAGTTTACATACACTCAATTAGTAATTGGTAGCATTGCCTTTTAACTGTTTAACTTGGGTCAAACGTTTCAGGTAGCCTTCCACAAGCTTCTCAAAATAAGTTGGGTGAATTCTGGCCCATTCCTCCTGACAGAGTTGGTGTAACTGAGTCAGGTTTGTAGGTCTCCTTGCTCACACACGTTTTTTCAGTTCTGCCCACAACATTTCTATAGGATTGAGGTCAGGACTTTGTGATGGCCACTCCAATATCTTAACTTTGTTGTCCTTTAGCCATTTTGACACAAATTTGGAAGTATGCTTGGGATCATTGTCCATTTGGAAGACCCATTTGCGACCAATATTTAACTTCCTGACTGATGTGTTGTGAAAAACTGAGTTTAAATGTATTTGGCTAAGGTGTGTGTGTAAACTTATGGCTTCAACTATATATATATATATACACACACACACACACACACACACTCTGGGCTCCAACATAGCTCATCCTAATATTTCTATATATTTTTATTGCATTCTTTTACTTTTATATTTGTGTGTATTGTTAGATATTGCTACACCCGTAATAAATCTGTTAAATATGTGTATGCAACCAGAAAATTATGTCATATCTCATCACGTCACATGCTGGTCGGGGGTTACATACTCCAATGCAGCTATCTGATCCTGAACATCCACGGTACCCAGGCGCTGGTGGACCTGCTGCAGGACTCTCAGGCCCCGGAAGCCTGTCCCCCTGCCATCCAGCCTGGCCACAATCACCTCATCACAACTGACCAGCACCGAGTCCCAACCCAGCTCATACTCATCACTCACCGACTGACTGCCAGGCCCACCATCACTAAGAGAGGGGCGGAAGGGGGAGGGAGAGAAAGAGAGAGAGAGAGGGTGGTTGATTCAAGCTTCTCAAACAAGTTAACTCATCTAAAGTTCCATATTATGTGAAAACATCTTCCCTGAATTAAAGAAAGCGTAATCTCACATCATGGAGTTGGAGTTAGAAAATCATTGTGTTTGTTCTCAAGGTAAAGTTTTCAGTTCTAAACGTATTGCTGAATGAAAATGTACTTAAGACTGTGTAACTATGTTAGAATGCTAGGAAAGAGGAGCGATGCTTACACAATCAAAAGAAGGCCATAGAGAAGAGATTCAGAAAAGTCAAGGGGATAGGTGAGTTTCAAAGGCAGCTCTGTGAGAAGAAAATATTGAATTACAGTAGTCATTAAAATAAACAATATACTGTAGCGAGAGAACAAGAGAACGAGTGGGGAAAAAGTGACCGGCAGACTATATAGCAGAGAGAGAGAGAGAGAGAGAGAGAGAGAGAGAGAGAGAGAGAGAGAGAAATATAAAAATAATGAAATATACACAGAGAGAAATGGTTAGTTACCAAAGTCTTCACTTGGAATAACCCTGACATCTGACTTCGAGATCTTTTTGATTTCCATGGCAGCTCTCAGAGGCATGTTGTTGTCCAATATAAAGTAAGCTGTGAGGATAAAGTGTGAAAGTAACCATTAACACACTGTGTGTAAAGGGACACAAGGACACTGATTATATTGGGTATTAAAACTGTGATGGGAAAATGAATCAACAGATTGTTTCAAGAAGCAGATTCATTTGAGTTTTACATTTATCTAATACAGTTGGCTGACTTCACATAGGCCACTGCATCAAAACCAGACGCCCTGTGATCCTTTGATTTAGGCGGTCAGCAATCAAATAATTTCAGTACAATTATGCCTCATATTCAGGATCATTGAAAAGCATCCAGGCATAAAAAAAGACAACTCAATACCATTTGCATTAAAAACACTTCCCAGATGCTCATTTAAACCTTGCCAGAACATTTCATTTGGACAGCTGTTGAAAATCTATTTCACACAATGTGAAACACAGCCAACAATCTCGTGGCCAAATATGAAATAGGAACCATTAAAACAGGCTGGAAACAGTAGAGTACAGTACAGGAGACGAGAATTCATATCAATACTTAGTATTACTCACCGTTTACTTCATTAAAACTCTGCAGCATCACAGATGGAGCACCGGGACCTGTGGAATGGAAGATACACTAGCAATTACTGCTTTGCATCGTTTTGAGACTGAACAAACACTATGATATTCTAACATGGTTTTATAGTAGTATTGTAGCTACCCTAGCCTATGTAAGCCCAACGACGTCACCCGTGGGATATAGTTATTAGAGCAGTGGTTAGGAGACCCGGGCGCCATCTGCTACTATATCTTAAAATACATAATGGCATAATTGACATAATTACTCCCTAACCATATCTCATACATTACACAGAATAGGTTGGGTTTTTACTACATTGGCTGTAACATATCCACATGAAGCTGTATTTGTCTGAATGATTTCCAGAAGGAAAAACACAGACCAGACTCGTACCTTTACACTGTAGAATAACATGCTGTTTGTTCGGGCTGATGTCTGCATCAAAGAACGTGCATGCTTCCTGGTTCATCTCACAGGTCAAACATCGTTGAGAGAACAGACCAATAGTAGATGCACTGAAAGAGGGATTGTTTTTGTTTGTTTAGCACTTCTTCACATTCTTGAGATAATTGCATTTCAACAATGTACTACATCTATGCAATACGGATTGGCAGGTCAAACTGGAGCTGAATAGGGCTAACAGCTACTAGAATGCGGCTGAAATGTCTGGTGTTATTGAGCAGAATATTTTCACCATGCGCATTTCTTCACGGGGAAAATGTTTTAGAATCATTTCTCACCTGTACACGTGTCTCTTTTGTGGGGAGTCTTGAGTACCGATAAAATATCTATGTAGGTGAAAGCAGAATGACTTTAACTAGGGCAAGTGCAGGAATCTATAGTAACAAATAGAATAGTTTCAACAGAAGAGATGTTTGAAAAGAGAAAAAAAGGTCAACACTTGTTGAAGCTCATATCTGTGACATGAAATATGATATGAAATGATTCTCATAACTGATCTGAAAGGATCTGACACACTTACATGGTTTGCTCCCCCTCATCATAGGCTAATATCTTGGTGACCTCCCAGTTGCCTGACGTCAAGTGACGGGCATCATTTTGATCACTTCTGAACTGAGAAAAGACAAATTGTGATTTTTTTTTTCGATAAAAAAAACATGTTTCAAAAAATTTAAAAGACAAAGTGAGCACTGAAAAATCCGGAGAATGACAAGACAATCAATGTGTGTTTCAGAGTTGGAGTATGACAGCACCCACCGATTTGGTGAACATGGCAATATGATGGAAGTCTCCTTGTCCCCCCTGCTTCACCGGTATGGTCAGGAAAAACCTACTCCCGTCCTTTGAAAACACTGGCTCCTGGTTCTGAGGACATTGGATTTAAGGGACAGTCAACGTGCATCAATTTCCTCTTTACTATTAGCATATAGATACAATACTCACTGTTTTAAAATTGCAGCACAATTTGGAGCAAATCGAGCCCACAATAGCATTCAAATAAAATGCTACTCGGTGGAAATATGAATTGCTAATATTATAGAACATTTACATTTCAGCTTACCTGTCTGGTGAGCCAGAGATCTGAAGCTTCCTCATGTTTCTGAAATTCAATTGAAGGAACACGTCTTAGATCCATCATGGAGTACGACACAGACGACACCAATAAAACCCATTTCTAGTGAGGACCATCTTAGTGTAGGTGAAGGAAAAACCCACCTGTACACAGGATCCAACGGTGGCGTCACACACAGTGATGAAGGACACGTTCTGGGGCCGGTTGAGCCATCGAACCGCTGCATGGGTGTTGCTGATCCACTTCACCATACTCACATAGTGTTCTCTGGATCAACGTCAGACAAACATTCAGACGTATAGCAACTACTTCTCTGGGCCATTTGAATCATATTTCTGAATGATGGTTGTGTACTTGTGAATAGCACTTGATCAAACATGCACTGTGTCATGACGTTGCCCTCTTTGGGTACAGCAAGCCCCATCCCTCTCTCCCTGTCTCCTACACACAGGCTGCTGTGGTCAGAGAGAGGTCGCAAATTTCCAGAGGAGATGATCTCCTCATGGCCACAGTATAGAGAATTTTCATAGAGAACAAAGGAAATCCTTCCACCTCACAGAACTTGAGGTCCGAGCAACATTTATGTTCTGGAGAAGGTATAAAAGATCGATGAAGAATCCAGCTACGAACTGGTCCGTTTGGTACAATTCGGTGAAACTCATGGGAGACAATACGGCCACATTACCATAATGCTGTTTATATAATAGCCTCAGATATGAGGTTTACATCTAATTGTTGTATAAGATGAATGAGTGAAGATGATCCTGTTTGATTTTGGACTGATTAATGAAGGAAACTCCAATTCCCTTTTGAGTTTAACTAAATCAGAGGACCACCCATGAGCCCAGTTAGGGTCGGGCATCCTGGGACAGGCCCTTTTCTGCAACTCCCGAATAAAAAACCCACTTTGAGAATTTCTCAACAGACCATGTTTCTCTCCATTACGAGAGGACAAAGGTTGCAGACCAGCTTACCTCGATAACGAGAGGTTTGAGACCAGACTGCTGAATCTCTTAACCATCCCACGTGGTTAAACTCTGAGACAATCGATACCTACCGAATAAGAACAAATCTTTGATATTAATTACTAGTCTGCAGCTAGGAATTCGGTATCATTGAACGCGAAGACCGACAACCGCTGAAACATCTATCCATAACGACATGAATGAATGTCACTCTGAACTATCCATTCTAACCACGACAGAGAGGGCGGACCTACTCTCCAACAGAAACTAACTTTTCATCAGAGATCCCGACGACACACTGAGCGTAAATATATATATATTGATTGCAATTGTTCCCGAATGAGTGAGCGTTCATGTGCAAAGGATTAGCATTTCAATTGTTATGATTATCAGCTGTGTGTTGTCAACTGACCCCCACTTCCCTTTTTTACAACAAGCCGCCATGCCGGTTTAGCCCACTAGGGCACATTCCCCTCATTTCTTGTAACCATACTTTGTTTGTTTGTTTGTGTGTGCACTTCTGTGATTGTTTAGTTAGTTAATAAATAAATGATTTAAGACAATTGATGTATGGATGACTCATAGTGAAGACTGGGTTCGTGCAGCAATTTACGATGCTTGGAATGAGACTAACGTGAGGTAAAATAAATAATTAATTCATTCAGAAGACTATTGATCAGATATGAAAATATTTGAAGAGTTATATTAGGAAAATTATAACTTTGACTTCCTAGTTAATTACAGTTACATGATTAATCAGTTTAATGGCGTAATAGTAATTACAGAGAATCTTTGATAAAAACTAAAAAGTGTTCATTTAATTAATGAGAGTAAAGACACAACAACTGCAACAATCAGGGGCAGATTGGCTGGTTCATTTTTAGTCTATGGGCCTCTTTAACTTGGATTTCTCATGCAAATTGCTCACTTTCTGGCTAATAATGGGGGAATATAATTTATGAATATAATGGACAGGTGTGGGGGGTCTCATGGAAAAAATGGGCCAGTGTGTTAGAAATGACAATGCCGATTTCTGGTCCCCGTCTGCCCCTGGAAACAATTAAACATCCATACATACATATTCAATTGTCGTATACTGGTTATAATGGTTAGTAAAGAAATAACATGCAAAGACTAACCTGACATGCCTGGTGGCACCACAACAATTACAAATGTAGATTAAAAGAACTAAGGGGCTGCAAAGAATGATGTGTCTTCCTCACCTTCCTTTCAAGCCATCAGGTGGTACCAGCTCCTGAGTGTGTGTGGGGCCGTACAGGTTCACCACCAACAGCCTGACTGTAGGGTTGGGCTGGCCAGCCTATCAGCAAACAGATCCTCATAAAGTCAATTATTAAGTATGCGGAGAAAAACAAATACTGTCCCTACACCGCTTTCAAACCAAGGTGCATAAACAGTGGATATTCAGCAACTCATTTTAAACTATGCTAACAATCAATGTTTCAAATGACTTCACAGGTTACTATCTTCTTAACATCTTTGTTTTGCCTGGACCATTTGGATGTCTGTCCTAGCTTAACATCTTTGTTTTGCCTGGACCATTTGGATGTCTGTCCTAGCTTAACATCTTTGTTTTGCCTGGACCATTTGGATGTCTGTCCTAGCTTAACATCTTTGTTTTGCCTGGACCATTTGGATGTCTGTCCTAGCTTAACATCTTTGTTTTGCCTGGACCATTTTGATGTCTGTCTTAGCTTTACATCCAACCAGAGATCATCTCAGAGATGACCGAGCAAATCATACATTTTTTGAAAATCCTAGGAGGTAAGAAATGAACTGTCAGAATATCATTGTGAATACTTCATAAAGGCAGGCTTCTTTGATCAGACAGATTTAGATGTGATAGAAGTAGGGCTGGCACGGTAAACAACGACTATGGATGAAGAACGTTATGTCTAAGTCGACAAACTTCACCTAAAAGCAGTAAGTAAGAGTAAGCCTGATTCACATCTAACAGCCGATGTAAGGAGAGATGAGAGAAGATAAAACTAGCCCGTTTGGTGTTCTGGAACGAACAGCTGACTGTAGACAGCCGGGCATTCAAAAAGACCAGACGTGCAGTCAGGAGCCAGAGGAGAAGATGTGCTTCTTTCTTTTGCTATTCGAACAGTTATACTTGTAACTATAACCGTGACCATTTGGCTGACAAATAACCATACTCCAAAACTCCATAGCCATCACAGCCTTCGTTAGAAGCGCTATTACCTTCTCCTCTAAAATCTGAGCAGTGTTCTGATCATTTTGTCGAGTCATTTATTCAGTTTCCAATTTCCCTTTTGTTGAGGCTCCATAAATACTTGATCTATCAGAATATAAGACCTTGATGTCTGCAGTATTTGTAACCAACTCCATGTACAGGATAATCAAGATAACTGGACAGCCATAGTTGTTGTTTCGACATGCAGTACACATAATACAACGCATCAGTCAATAGCACAGAGACACGACTTCCAAAGCTTAAATCTAGCATGCTGTGTGTATCAACAAAGACACACAATACTTATATCATCAGAACTGATATGACTTTTTCTTGAGCCAACAGTTTTTTGTTGTTGTTGTTAAAAACCAATAGTGTTGTTTTTCCAACAAACAAGCACAATTTCACCAATGGGGGGCAAAATAATGACACAGACAAATGCATGCACTTTCTACAGCAGCATGCGGTCCCATTATATTGCGTCTTTCCATTACCTTGGGGTATGGGTACTCCTGTGATCTGGGGTAGGGGCTGCCAGTGAACCGGGGCAGGAACATGTTGGGTACCAGGGTATCGTTGATCATGAGGAAGGCCAGTCTCTCTCCGTCAGGTGACCACCAGTGGACTATGTGTGACTGCAGAATCTCCTCTAAAAACACAAGGTTGAAACTACACTATTATTTTTTCCCCTCCGGATCTAGTCCTATCCACGTGAATATAGGCTTCTTCTGTACACCCAGCAGTTGAAGCTGCTATATACTGTATAAGATCAATTTGTTGTTGTCAGTGAAGTTTAAAAGAGAAAGTTCGAATTTGCATCTGCATCAATTGGAAATCGGTGTTTTACACAACCTCGCTGAAAATATGTCAAAAGGATGACAAATTAAGAATCTTACCGTTTTTTTTTATGGAACTTGATTTGGGTTGATGTAGATAAAAACATAACATTGGTCTTAATTAAGTCAGGGCTACAATCCATCATTAAGGTGTAATTAATAAGTGAAAATTATGAATGAAATTGTCTCTGCTATCCCTGAGCATGGAACAATGTGTAGATTATGGCCCATTCATGAGGAGACTTAAACACTGCTGTAGTGAAATAATGACATTCCTTCATCTATATTTAATTAACTTTGATAAAAAAATTCTGAGTTAGTTCTCATTTATTAAATTATTCTTCGGAAATGGGACAAGTATCGTTAGTAGTGTTAATTTTGAATTCTTATTCCATCCGCCCCCGAATGCGACTGAGAGCCGTTCAACTGTGAAAGTGATGAATTCCTTTGTGGCTGAACATTATTTATTTCCAATGCCTGGAATACCTTTCCTGACATTGTGTCCTTGGGTACGCCCTGAACCTGTAAATTGGCATTCAGACAAACCTTCATACAGCCAGTCCGCGATTCCATTAAATATGACTCCTTCCTCTCCCGACGAAGTAATCCTAAGAGAATTGCTCTGCACATCTGATTGGTAATAGATGTTGTTTTCAAAGATGTAGATCTGAAATGAGAGTAAGGAGAATTGCAATTGTGCTTTGCACAGTGGCTAAAAAACTATAACACAGCAAAAGCCAGACTCTGATTCCCATCAGTATCCTGCTTCAATACAGCACGAGCTGTATTACAGCACGACCAACTAGCAAGTGTCTTCACTGACATTTTCCAACCTCCCTGTTCGAGTCTGTAATACCAACATGTTTTAAGCAGACCACCATAGTGCCTGTGCCCAAGAACACTAAGTTAACCTGTCTAAATGACTACCTAAATGTCTGTAGCCATGAAGTGCTTTGAAAGGCTGGTCATGGCTCACATCAACACCATCATCCCAGAAACAATAGACCCACTCCAATTTGCATACTGCCCCAACAGTTCCACAGAGGATGCAATCTCTATTGCACTCCACACTGCCCTTTCCCACCTGGACAAAAGGAACACCTATGTGAGAATGCTATTCACTGACTACAGCTCAGCATTCAACACCATAGTGCCCTCAAAGCTCATCAATAAGCTAAGGACTCTAGGACTAAACATCTCCTTCTGCAATTGAATCCTGGACTTCCTGACGGGCCACCCCCCAGGTGGTACAGTAAGGGTGGGTAACAACACATCCGGCACACTGATCCTCCTCACAGGGGCCCCTCAGGGGTGCGTGCTCAGCCCCCTCCTGTACTCCCTGCTTCCGACCGCAAAGCACTACAGAGGGTAGTGCGAACTGCTCAGTACATCACTGGGGCCAAGCTTCCTGCCATCCAGGACCTCGACACCAGGCGGCTGGATAAGTGTAGTCTGCATCCCCATCTGTAACAGGACCACCTGCTTTCAAAATGGCTGCCTGATATACAACAAATGGTGCTTTTTACTGTACCACAACTGGCCATCATAAGAAATATAAATACAGCAAATTTGATACCTTGCCCTAGTGACACGACTGGGTTTGAAACCGGGTCTCCTGCATGCCATAAAAGCACATTCAACACATACTGATGGAACCCTGTACAAAAGCCGTCAATAATGCTCACACCTATCAGTTTCTTTCATTTTTGTGATGAGGCATCTATGACAGCCTAGGAGCTGTGCCCATAGGTTGATTTCCGATTGGGTGAGAGAGAGAGCGAGAGAGAGAGAGAGAGAGAGAGAGAGAGAGAGAGAGAGAGAGAGAGAGAGAGGGGAAACGAGGAAGTGTATGGCATCATAGAAGAGGAGAGACTCACCAGCTGCTGTCCCTTCACACCCCACGCTGCATGCTGGAGCACTGCATTCTGGACCTCCGGAGGATTCAACTCCCACACCTCCCTGAAACACAAGCACACACACAAAAGTACACAAAGACAGGCAGACAGACATGGACAAACCCCATCTGTTGTTGAACTAGAGGTGTCAAAGATGGGGTGTATCATACATAATACAGTATGTCAATACAAGACACGAAGCATCAACCAGTCCATTCAGTCTCTTACCTTGTGTGGATGTTGTAAACAATGTACGACGCCGTATAGGAGTGTCTATACACCTGAAATGAAAAGCATTCACAATTAATGTTATAATAAATAACAGACAACAATAAAGCATATATGATGCAAATGAATCATGTTCGAAACCACGTGTTGGGATTCCACAGTGTAATTGTTTCCAAAAGGAATTGAAGACTGTGTTGGCCCGCACAGCCCAGGGAGCCAACGCAAGTCTTCAGTTGTCAGGTAACGTTAATCATCACGCAAACTTGGCTGCACACCACCGATACTGCATAATCACAATGCATTGCACAACTAAACAACATTTGCATCTCTCCATTCTCTAGGGAATCGCATTCTGGTGCAATGTTTCCAAGCCTTTTTGTTGCCATGCGATCCAGCCATTAAAAAAAGAGGAAATCAATGAGAGATCCTTGGTTAGGGCCTATATATTAAAACGGAAAACCACATAAAGGGTGGAAAAAGACTGAAGAAAGAGAAAGAAGATAAAACTCAATGAGGTTAGTACACCTGCCGTTAACCCAGGTGGTACAATCCGATTTCTGATCAGAGCCTATTTGCTGTTTGGTCTCCTCCCCGGTCAGACTATGGGTGAATCTCAATTGTAATTTCCTTGAATCCTTGAGTCCTCTCTCCTCAACTCCTTCTCAAAACGTATTGAAACAGAAGATCGGCGATTTCTTTCGGACCATCTCCTGCTATGCATTCTCAGAAGGAGGCGAGGAGAGAAGGAGGCGAGGAATCAAGGAATTGCAATTGAAACTATGCTTAGGGTCATGGGAAACACTGATTCATTCTGTAGCTGTTTGGTTATTTATAACATTATTTGTTTGGCTGAAAGGTGATCCATATCTCATACTGTTCTGGTGGAAGACAATTGTATTCAGTTGACATTTGATGCACTAATAACGCCCTGTGACGTTGTACTGTATGTGTTGGCATGTGTATCTCTCGTAACTGTTATTTCAAAGTGTACGGGTAATCAACAAACGACAGTCATTTAACGACTATTCATATCCTACCTGTTTCACTTCGTAAGCAAATAGCACATATTTCATGTCTGGAGAGAGAGAATATTTGGCTACTTTGAAAGACACCTAGGACAAGGGAAAGACAGAAGTCACAAATAAAACATCTCAAGGTGAATAATACATATTGTACATAGATAGAGGAAGTATCTTGTACATAGATCTAGGAAGTATATTGTACATAGATCTAGGAAGTATCTTGTACATAGATCTAGGAAGTATCTTGTGCACACAGTACATTCGGAAAGTATTCAGACCCCTTGACCTTCTCCATGTTTTGTTACATTACAGCCTTATTCTTAATCTACACACGACACCACATAAGCAAAAACAGTGTCTGTCAAGCTTGTTTTCTTAAGGTCGTTGTACAAGCTTGACACAGCTGTATTTGGGGAGTTTCTTCCATTTCTCTCTGCAGATCCTCTCAAACTCGGTAAGGTTGGACGGTGAGCGTTGCTGTAAAGCTATTTTCAAGTCCGGGCTCTGGCTGGGCCACTCAAAGACATTCAGAGGCTTGTCCCGAAGCCACTCCTGTGTTGTCTTGGCTGTGTGCTTAACGTCGTTGTCCTCTTGGAAGGTGAACCTTTGCCCCAGTATGAGGTCCTGAGTGCTATGGAGCAGGTTTTCATCAAGGATCTCTCTGCACTTTGCTTCAATCATCTTTCCCTCAATCCTGACTAGTCTCCCAGTCCCTGCCACTGAAAAACATCCCCACAGCATGATGCTGCCACCACCATGATTCACCGTAGGGATGGTGCCAGTTTTCCTCCAGGCTTGGCATTCAGGCCAAATAGTTCAATCTTGTTTTCATCAGACCAGAGAATCTTGTTTCTCATGGTCTGAGAGTCATTTAGGGGCCTTTTGGCAAACTCTAAGCGGGCTGTCACACTACTTTTACTGAGGAGTTTCTTCCGTCTGGCCACTCTACCATAAAGGCCTGATTGGTGGAGTGCAGAAGAGATGGTTTACCTTCTGGAAGATTCTCCCATCTCCACAGAGGAACTCTGGAGATCTGTCAGAGTGGCCATCATGTTCTTGGTCACTTCTCTGACCAAGGCCCATCTCCCGCTGATTGCTGTTCAGCTTGGCTGGGCAGCCAGCTCTAGGATGAGTCTTGCTGGTTCCAAACTTCTCCCATTTAAGAATGATGAAGGCCACTGTGTTATTGGGGACCTTCAATGCTGCAGACATTTTTTTGGTACCCTTCCCCAGATCTGTGCCTTCGACACAGTCCTGTCTCGGAGCTCTACGGACAGTTCCTTCGACCCCGTGGCTTGGTTTTTTTCTCTGACATGCACTGTCAACTGTGGGTCCTAATATAGACAGGTGTGTGCCTTTCCAAATCATGTCCAATCAATTGAATTTCCCACTGGTGGACTCCAATCAAGTTGTAGAAAAATCTTGAGGATGTTCAATGGAAACAGGAAGCACCTGAGCTCAATTTCGAGTCTCAAAGAAAAGGGTCTGAATACTTATGTAAATCAGGTATTTATTTTTTATTTTTTATTAATAATCCATTTTAGAATAAGGCTGTAACGTAACAAAATCTGGAAAAAGGGAAGGGGTCTGAATACTTTCCGAATGCACCGTAGATCTAAGAAGTAATTCAGATGATGGTAAACCAATACACAGCCTGTATACTGTACTTTGCCCCTTAGGGCCACCGTACTATTACAATCACAGGCATATGACCATTCCACCCAAAATTGTTGCTAGCATGTCTAAACATTAAACAGGGATTAATGGTGCCCTGCCTTCCGCACAGTTAGATTATTAAATGGCAAATAGCAAGTCTGCCAATGACAGTACAAAGCTGCTTAGACTTATGCAACACATAAAACATGACTTGTCAGATGTTGTTTTTGTTTTACGATTATTATTATTTCTTTTTTTACATTTTTTTTTTCTCAAACAATATTAACCATACATAAACAAACGACAATAAACAGACAGACACAAATTTCAACAAACATCAATGACATCACACCTGCTCAGACGCACGTTCCCACCTCAATGTCTCACAACCACACCCCCCCCCCCCCCCATCCTTCATCCCCTGGAACTTTCCAGTGCTTGTAGCAGTCTATGCCATATTTTTCTCCGTGGCCCACACCTTTTCAATATTTAAATTGATTCATCACAATGCTACAGGAGGCAAATAATGACGATGTGCTCAGCTTTGATATTTGTATGCAATATGGTATTGTGTTATGAATGGTGATAGGTCAACATGGTACTGTGTTATGAATGCTGATGTGTCACTATGGTATTGTGTTATGAATGCTGATGGATCAATATGGTATTGTGTTATGAATGCTGATGGATCAATATGGTATTGTGTTATGAATGCTGATGGATCAATATGGTATTGTGTTATGAATGGTGATGGATCAATATGGTATTGTGTTATGAATGCTGATGGATCAATATGGTATTGTGTTATGAATGCTGGTGGGTCAATATGGTATTGTGTTATGAATGCTGATGTGTCAATATGGTATTGTGTTATAAATGCTGGTGGGTCAATATGGTATTGTGTTATGAATGGTGATGGATCAATATGGTATTGTGTTATGAATGCTGATGGATCAATATGGTATTGTGTTATGAATGCTGATGGATCAATATGGTATTGTGTTATGAATGCTGGTGGGTCAATATGGTATTGTGTAATGAATGCTGATGGATCAATATGGTATTGTGTTATGAATGCTGATGGATCAATATGGTATTGTGTTATGAATGCTGATGGAACAATATGGTATTGTGTTATGAATGCTGATGTGTCAATATGGTATTGTGTTATGAATGCTGATGGATCAATATGGTTCTGTGTTATGAATGCTGATGGATCAATATGGTATTGTGTTATGAATGCTGATGGATCAATATGGTATTGTGTTATGAATGCTGATGGATCAATATGGTTCTGTGTTATGAATGCTGATGGATCAATATGGTTCTGTGTTATGAATGTTGATGGATCAATATGGTTCTGTGTTATGAATGTTGATGGATCAATAAGGTTCTGTGTTATGAATGTTGATGGATCAATATGGTTCTGTGTTATGAATGCTGATGGGTCTATATGGCACTGTGTTATGAATGCTGATGGATCAATATGGTTCTGTGTTATGAATGCTGATGGGTATATGGTTCTGTGTTATGAATGTCAATTGAGATTAGAGAGGGGGATCCATAGGTGGCAAGCTACTTACAAATGTGCTATTTCTCAGGATCATTTCTGTTTCATTTAAAGCAAAGTTGAACTTGATGACGTGGCCGTCTCGGTTCCTGTACAAAACCTCTGAATCTGTAAAATGATACAAGAAAAATGTTGTCAAATGTTCATTTGATAACCATATTTTAGATAAGAAGAAGAAAAAAAAAGCCTACACATTCTGATCCATGTCAGACCCCAAATAGAGAGAGGGAGAAGGAGATGGAGAGAGGGGGGAGAGGGTTCTCTTAGTCCCCCATCGCTAGACTGACTGGCACTTCATTTTCCAGCAGTTCATTTCAAGAGTGCCTCTCCTCATTTCCACTGAGCAAAACCTTTTTGACCTGCAGTCAGCCAGCCAGCCACATTACCGCAATGGCTTCCTTTGATTTGGCATTACAAATCTCACTCTCTATCTTTAGGAATATGGCTCCCAATTCACTGTTGCTGCTCTGAGTAAAAATGTGATCTTAAATGCAGCTACATAACTGGTATGATAAATCATGCAGAACGATTGTAATACACTTGATCAGCACTATATTAAATTATAGAACTGAATTCCTCAAATCAACACAAAGCAACAATAGAACATTTAATACAAATCTACAAAGCCACCTGGCAATGCTCAAATGTGTTAAATGGCAAGGACATTGCGAGGTCTGGAACATTAGCTTACTGCTTGTAAATACACCTTTGTGTTTTCACTCAAAACATCTCACAAAAACATGCCAAAGCATGAATTATTCTGGAGGGGTGGTTCCACAGATGGTTCCTAAAACGTGGAGGATGTACTGTACATGTCTAACTGATCCATTGGGAGGTTGATGGAGAGGAGTAGGAAGCTACATGCTTCACAGATCCAACACAATTGTAATATTTGAATGACACCTCAGCTTGTACTTTTGACATGATAATACAGGTAAACCATGATGATATTCCAGCAACTATGGTGGATGTGTAACCAGGCCAGCGCAGTACAGCTTGGCTCAGACTGGCTCAGTAGTGTGAAAAGGGTAGCCTACTACAGGGTTTCCCGATGTCGGTCCAGGGGCCCTCCGTGGCTGTACGTTTTGGTTTTTGCCCTAGCTACCACACAGCTGATTCAAATAATCAAAGTTTCATGATGAGTTGGCTATTTGAATCAGCTGTGTTGTCATAGGGCAAAAAACAAATCGTGTGCCCAGCGAGGGCCCCAGGGCCGAGTTTGAGAAACCCTGGCCTACTATAGACCATTTCGTCATACTTTGATTTCAGGAGAACTAGGAATAACACAACCAACAAGCCCAGTTCGAAGCCTGTAGCCTATGTGGTGAGTCACATTATCTAGCTGGAGCTCATGTGACTCTATAACCTTTAAATGGCCCGTTCGCTTAGCCACTGCAGTCTCTGCCTCAGTGACATCATTAGAAATATATTTTTACTCAGTTAATGAAAATCCATCATATGTCCACAAGGCTAGGCAATTATAATATTTAGATAGCCTTCCTCACATGACATTCAACCATTATCTGTGTAGACCATAATCAGGTAAAAGGTGTGTTCCCGTGTGGCTCAAATGATGGAGTATGGCACTAGCAAGGTCAGAATAATGAGCCACCTATGCGAGAATGTCTGCACTTTGGATAAAAGCTCCTGCTAAAATTCCATTTTGAGATACTACTACGGTATTCATGATTAATAGAAATACTGTGTCAGTAACCAAAACACGGACATGAGAATATATATGAATACAGAGTTGACATGAATAATGAATTATTACAGAGACATGTCAGAGGTTATGGAATCACATATGTTGTTAGTCATGATCACGCTGGGCACGTGTATGGACAAGCTAACAGGGTATGACTGTGGTGATGAAATTGATGCTATATTGAATCACTCATCATATCCCCCAGGGTATACCTACCACAGCTTCCAGTCTAATGTCTCTAATTATAGTATAATTTACACTTCATATTCTATATTTATGGACGACCACTTCACATTCTATATGTTCGGACAACCACATTTTAACGGGGTAAACAGAATGTGCGTGGTGTTCACATTTCCCAGGCTATAATTGGCATGAACACTGTGTCCTCTTCCCTGATTAAAATGCATGAAGACGTGTTCTGACTACTATGTTGTGTGAAAATATAGGGTTAGTTCTCATTTACATAGTCACATATACAGTACATCCCACTGGCCAGAACAAACAGTTCTTTATCCTTCCCCAGACTGTAGAGAATCATATACAACACGTACAATATAATCAGGAAATTGATAAATAGGGTATATCATTTCCGGGGTTACACAAATTAATTGTTTTGAGATTGAAATCAATTGTTGGGGTGCAGGTTGATTGGAATTTCATGTAGTGTATGCACTAGAAGATAACAAGGGCCATACTACATATCATGATCAGCAAGAGTACGTTTACTACTACAACACTACTTACATGTGAAACATGTGAAATGAACATGACATGTGATACGCAGTTAGTACTGATCATTTGTTAAAAAAGTACAATTCAGTTAACGAGTTGTATGATGGTAATAACCTAAACCTGAGCAGCTTTTCTAAGGGGTTCTGTCTACTTACAAACAGTCTGATAGTGTTGTAGCATAGCACGCTAGCAGCAGGCAGACAGGGAGCACTCACCAAGATAATCCCCCCAAAATGTAATGAGTTCCTAGCAGGAACTGTCTCTGAAACTGTGCCATGGCAGACCACTGACTTTCACCATTACATGACTGTCTGTCTGTCTTTCTTTATGTCTGTCTTCATATCACCTGTTAGCTTGGCTCTAATCTCACCAATATTTACCACTATAACGTAATGTCAGCTAACATGAGAGTGGTGGTGATGATGAAATCACTGAGGGGGGGGGGGGTGACAAAGTTTTATTGATGTGTCCTACAGAAGGAGAAACGTCGGCATGAGCGGACGAGGGGGCGGACGATATGGCTTGATCCATCACGGAAGGCGTTGTGAAAAACGACGGGAGGCCCATAAGAGTTAATGCAGTCCATCAGGTCAACGCAGTGTGCGAGAAGGCATCACACTCCAATCCCCATAATGAGAATCAACAGGCGACTGAAAAAGTCATTTGTATTTGCTACCCTTGGATGGAAAAGCTCTCCGCAGGCTTCCAGGCCTCCATTTCATACACAGGCTGGAAGACAGCCCGCTCGCTGTGGCCAAGAAGATCGAAGAGGAACCACACTAGCTCAGGCAACAGAACAGACACCAGTGCTGCTACCCCAAATTATTCTCTCACACTATTATGAAACCTGCTAGGTTTTGGAGAAAGGGGTATTGTCCTGGATATGGGGCTGGGAGATTTGACCTGAGAGTATATCCCAGAGGGGCTCCCAGTGATGGCTTGAGATAGAGTCCACCCTGTTTTGGCAAACCGGCCAGAATTGAGGCATGACTGGGAGGCCATCTGTTTTACTGAGATGGGTCAGGAGGTGTTGCTCCCGTGCCATGCTAAACTCTCAGCTGTCATTATAGCTCACGATGAGATGGAAGCTTGCAGGAATACTCCCATGCTTGAGCTTCTGAGTGAAACAACGTTTAAAATGTATAACAGCAAACTAAAATCTATGATTTAATCGTTTCTTTATGATTCTAGGATCATATTAAGAGAATAGAATCTCTGTCACCCTCATCCAACTATCAGATAGACTGTAGCGTAATATCTTCCAGAAACTAGCTAACCTGTCCACACCATTTCTCTTATGATATAGTAGCCTCCTGGGCAGACCCTTTGTGGGACTGACGAGGGCTTAAATAACCTTTTCATGTGAGACTCAATCAGATCGAGAGGATAGGGATCAGTCTAAAGGCTTCGTACTTACCACTTATCCACCTGGCCTCAGGATCGTGCACCGAGAACTCTGGTTTGAACAGGTCCAGAACAGTAAGTCTGGAGTTAGCCGCACCAGGAAGTTCCACTGCAAATAGGATAACAGTGTCAGGCCAGTTATCAAAATACGGATATTACAGCCTGATGAGGATAAAATCACATGGGAAAATAACTGATATTCATACACACATAACAGTTAACATTAACCTGATCAGGAAACTGTTTTGAAAACCTGACCAGGAAAAATTCTGATTCTTATATTCTGTTAGTTAGAATACAGGCCTACAGTAACTATGACCCTAAAAAACATGAGGTCTCTTGGTCCCCTGGTGGGTACAGTACCTGGTGTGAGAACAAAGACAGACATGGTGATGAGGGAGCAAACTGCCACTATGACCAGCAGGGAGATGGCTATTCCTTTGTAGTTCCTCGATTCAGGGCTTACTTGCACAAAGTCCTGGAAAAAACACACGAAGCAAACTGAGAACACTCTTCAACTAACAAATCTAATGATTACTATCAGACGTAAACATGTTTGGTACTAGAGGTTCCGATGAAACATAGAGGCTCTTGTGGAACGGGGAAATACTGTGTTCCTTATGCACTTGTGAATTGTTAAATAAAACAATATTGCAAGATTCTAATTCTAAATTGGAATTAAGTAGAGTCCACTTTTGGTGTCGGCAATGGGATCCAACCCCACCACTTCCTACAATATAATCCCTAATATAATGACAGTGCCAGGCAGTCACTGCAAGCTTATGGTCTAATTAAATGCGATCACACTGCTATCAATGGACATGACTTGGTCTCAAAGCAGTAGGCGTCCACCTTTCCACGATGAACATTCTGAATATGCCAAAGTGAATAGGTGTGTGTTGAGCAAATATTTTGACTGACCAGAGCTGACGTGATTAGAGCTGAGAGGTGTACAGATGGGTGTTACAGTACACCACCTAGCCTTCCCTTCGCAGCACATAAGGGACGCAGGGAGGGCAGAGAGTGGTGGAAACACAAACTATCGATTGCTCTCAAGGAGCTATCTCTAGAGAGGATACTCCCCGAGACATTCAAATGGCCCTTTCATTTCGCCTCTGAAAACACTGAGTCATAGCCACTGAGTCATAGCGACTGAGTCATAGAGGGAGACCGTTTTAACCTGGCTTGATGCATCGATTTCTGGGTACATAAATACATTATGTCCATTTAATCTAATGTTGGTAATTATATAGAATTACAGCTGTACATGGTTGGTTGAATTGATTTGGGTAAGAATGTAGAATTACTGTAATAGCATACCGGATTAACATGATTGGCTCACAGCCTGTAACCTATGACCTGTTAACGTCACATGTATAACAACTATAAAACCAAACAGATTTTTGGTAAATGCGGTTCTAGGTGTTTTTTCATCCTTTTTTTTCATCCTTCTAGTTAGTCATGAGGTGGCTATAACAATTCAATAAAGAAAATAGTTGGGGACGGCAACATCCGGACAATCATGTTTCCTGCCTGTTACATTTTGGAAACAAGACCATCCGTTAGAACGACGCAAATATACAAGCAAGGATGCAAAACAGACAGGCAGTCCAGCGCAAGGCAATCAACACCGTAAGTAACACCCGTAACGTGAGACACTGCTGGGCAGACAAACATACTAACGAGGTCAAGTTGAAGGCAATTGTGGCGTTCCATTGATCTAATGATTAGCACTGAGAAGCATGAGTCATGGCTCTGTGAGTCCGAACCTGTTCGTCGAGCCTACCATGGAGAACCTTCTGTGCTTTCCCAAGAAACCAGTTAAGGAGAACTTTGTGTTCACCGGAAGCAGAACCTTACTAGCCTGGATTTAAAGTGAATTCACAAAATGTAAATAGAACAATTTAGTTTGGATCCAGGCTAGAACGTACAGCTGTAGATATAAACTCCTTTATAATTCTGTGCTTGACGTGAGAAATCTACTGTACAGAAAAAAACACACTTTGTACACATTTTTTTTTTTTTTGACAGACCATCTTCTCAAGGCACTGGGATTTACAGAGAGCAGGGAGGATTCCCCATGCAGTCACTGAGTCTCATTAACTTCCTGACTATGTGCCAGCCGCTACAAACAAGTGCAATTAGGGCGAGTGAGGCCTTGCCAAGTCCTTACAGAACACATCTCCCCTCCACTCTGCTGTCAGACTCTTCTTGTTTGTGACCACAGGGCCACCTGTCACTGCCTGGCCCCTAATGACGCCTTTTATGACTCCCAATTCATAACAGATATTCATGTAAAGCTAGCTCTAGTCCAGGGTGTTAGTGGGACTTGCTAATGCTGAGCCTGTGAAGGAAACACTCACACCCAGGACTAGAGCTAATATGAATATAATATTTACATAAACGTGCCAAGAAAATAGATGGATTTGATTTCCCAAGGCCCCCAACTCAGCCTTAACTCAGTCTAACCTGTCATGAATGTATTGAATCAAACAGGTAGGTGGAGTTACCCCTGGGCCCTATACAGTACATACCCATAACTCCCTACTGGGGCAGCTTTCAGTGAATTTTGAATTATTTAGAGGTGAGTTGTACTGTTGTAGTGGTTTCATTATGAGATCTGTTGGCAGTACATTCAGCTAGCCAGCCTCGCCATACATCAGAGAGGAGCTGTAGACAGGTATAGACTAGTAATGTCTCACTCTCTCCCTCTAGTTCACTGTATTCAGCCCATTGAAAAGAGGACCATGATGTGAGTGCAAAATAAGCAGCCTATAGGGAAGTCAGAGACCTGGCAGTGTGGTGCAAGACAACAACCTCTCCCTCAATGTCAGCAAGACAAAGGAGCTGATCGTGAACTACAGGAAGCGGAGGGGCGAGCATGCCCCTATTTACATCGACGGGGCTGTAATGGAGCAGGTCGACAGCTTCAAGTTCCTCAGTGTCCACATCACTAAGGAATTAACATGGTCCGTACACACCGGTACAGTTGGGAAGAGGGCAAGTCAGTGCCTCTTTCCTCTCAGGATGCTGAAAAGATTTGCCATGGGTCCTCAGATCTTTCTAATGTTCTACAGCTTCACCATTAAGAGCATCTTGACTGGCTGCATCACCGATTGGTATGGCAACGGCAAGGCACCCGACCGCAAGGCGCTACAGAGGGTAGTGAGTACAGCCCAGTACATCACTAGGGCCGAGTTCCTGTCACCCAGGACACATTTCAAAAGACTCCAGCCATCATGCCGTAGACTGTTCTCTCTGTTACCGCATAGCAAGCGGTACCAGTGCACCAAATCTGTAACCAACAGGAGCCTGAACAGTTTCTACTTCCCAAGCCATAAGATGGCTACCCAGACTACCTGCATTGACCCTTTTTTTTGCTCTCTTGCACTGACTCTATGCACACACCCTGGACTCTTCCCACACACTCACACATATTTACACGGACATCCCAACACACACATACACACACATAGCACACGCACGCATGCATACTGACACCCCGCAACACACACATTCACACACACCATACGCTGCCGCTACTGTCTATTATCTGCATTATCCTGTTGACGAGTCACTTTACCCCTACCTAACTGTACATAGATACTAGTGGGTTTTTTGTGTGTTTGTTTTTTTTACAAAACCTAAGTCTTATTTTACGGTGAGCAATATGTTTGGAACATCGAATCACAATTAAATCACAGTATCGATTTGTAATATACAAAAACGTATCATATATCATACATATCACATAGCATATCGGCCAACTAAGTATCGTGATCATATGGTGAGGTCCCTGGCAATTCCCAGCCCTAATAGCTACCTAAAGTCTCAGTACTGGTACTCCCACGTTACCTGTACCTGTTACTGTTATTCATTATTCACAGTGTATTTATTCCTTGTGTCACTATGTACATTTTTCATGACATTTTGTATCATTATCTTAACTCTACATTGTTGGAAAAGGATCCCGCAAGCAAGCATTTCACTGTTAGACTACACCGGTAGAAACATGTGACGAATAACCTGTTTATTTGATCTGAGAATAGGCTACTACACTATGACCTCCAGTCATTAGGGGCATTCTCCTTTGGTTGTGTCGAGACAACCTTCAGAGTTCAAATATGCATCTAGGCCACACACGTATGAGGACGGTTCTATCAATGTCAGAGTATTCACACAAACGAGGTTGGTGTAGTGTAAGGGAAAGGCTGAGCATGTCACACACACACATCACACACAGACACAGACACGTCACACACACAGAAACACAGAGGGCCAGATTTGTATAACGCTCCTAATCCAGGGAAGATATATAATAAATCATGTTCTTTCCTACTGAGACTACATGTCTGTCAATAGGATTTCCGCTGTACTCACCAGCTGCCTGAGCAGTCACTGCTGAGCACTGGGCTTTACAAGTCCCAGAGTATTTGTTAAACACGCATCGGAGCTATCCTTCTACTTAACAAACCCAGATAAAGCCCAAGCAGAGAGCTGGCCAGATTCTCCTGAAACCGCCTAAAACTATGTTTGAAAATGGGAATCATGAATGAAAACCAGAGAATAAGGCCAGTAAGAACTGCAGTCCAGTGGTTTTACATAACATCAAACAATCTAGATTAAACAGCAAGAGCTGGCTGAGGAACTCTACTCGTCTCAATGTGTTCGGCTAATGAAAGGATTTGTACAACAAACATACAATGATTGTCAGTTGTGTAAGAGATCTCAGAGATTCCCTGACATCGAATCACCATTTGGGGAGCGTTTTTCAGCATGCCTACATTTGTATACAAACCTGACCATAGTTATTTCCTAAATGTGCAATGGGCTAAATTATTTCCTTTGTCCCTGTATATGAAGTTTATCATCTTCATGGATCCCAGAGAGCTGGAGTTACCACATGGCAGGGTTGGTCGGACACACACACACACGCACACACACACGCGCTCGCACACACACACACACATATTAAGAAATCTCCCTCTACTCAATAGCACTTCCTACTCAGACAACTACAATAGCAGTTAGAGCTTTGGGCCTAGAGCTGGGCGATATGGACAAAAATCCTTATTGCAATAAATCATTATTTTTAAGTGGTAATGATAAATAGGTTACATGTATAACATTATTACGCAGCATTCTTTAAACTAATACTACTAGTTTGATGGTTGTAGCCTTTCGTTGTCCCATTAACGATCACCCATATTAGCAATCACATTTCATTTCAAACTTCATATTTCTCTGGTATAGGCTACTAATCATAATGAATGATATCAGTATGGTCTGTGTTGATCATTTTCGGGTTTATCATCCCAGCTCTAGTTCAGCCAGTAACCAAAAGGTCGCTGGGTTCAAATCCCAGAGAAGACAAGGTAAAAGATATGCTGATGCGTCCTTGAACAAGGCACTTAACCCTAATTGCTCCAGGGTCGTTGTTGATAACCGCAGACCCTGGCCTCGACCCAACTCTCCAAGGGTGTCTCAGAGGGAGTTAGCCAGGGAGGATATGCAAAAAAAATAGATTTTCTATTCACACATGCGTATAATGCACACTTGTACATGTGTGAAATAGGACAAATATAAGCACCCACCAAATTATTACTATTATTCGTTATTAATAGGAATCCCTTTCAAGTAATAAGATCTCACATTGAAATAAGTGAATTTCCTAGGAGCATGAGCAGAGTGTCTTGGTCTTGAATCCATGAGATGTACATATCTAATGTGAATATCAACTAAACTTATGTTCGATTGAAGCTACACATAACTGAATGGGGGTTTACTAACTGAGGTTGACACATCTGTAATGAGACTAAGTATATGTGGCTCCTATGCATGCATGCTCTACTTCTCTGGGAGTTGCCTTAGCAGCGTTCATATTGGTTTGAGCATGTGCTGAACTCGAATGTTCAGGACATTGTTATTGCTGTAAGTTGTGATGACATAAGGCAACTTCAGAAAACTACGAAACAGTTCATCTTTGCAGTTAAGGTGTAGTAGCCAGGGTCGTGACGGAAAGATGTCAATACAATACGCATCATTGGGAGTCAATGAATAAAACTACGATGAATGGTAGGCTAAATCTTAATTTAAAAAAGAGTGGATTAAAAAGAGTGCCTATCCGAAGAGATAAATACATCTCGCGTCTTTTCCGGCTAAACGATTCCCTTGCATTATGACATCGGTTCTGTTTTGCATGATAACGGATCTGTTGCATCCATCACGCAGTTGACACCGACTCAACTGAAAATAAGCAATAATTCATCTCTACACAAATACAACGCCTCAATCAAAACCAGTATTAGCGTGTACCATCCTACCTCCTCTCCTTCCTTTGAAGCTGTCATTGTGGGATCTTGATTTTCCCGACCTCCTCGGTCAGATGGACTCGATAATGTGTGCAATGTATGCACAGACCTTTCGGAGTAGCTGATATATCTACGTATCAACCCAGAGAATGGCGAGGGGCTTGACGCACAACACAATCCAGAAATACTAACCCAAGTCAAGCAGGGGGCATCACGATTTCAAGAAATCTACCGTAGCTCGCGTTTCAAAAAAGCATATATGGAGAAAAGGTAAAACCCACAGTGTATCAAATATCCCCTCTCTCTTTCAAGCAGCAGAAAGCACGCAATATCCCGAGAAAGAAAGTGTGTGATGTGTGTTGCTGACGCTGTAAACATCCACGACCACGAGTAGAAATATCCCCCCCTCACTACAATAAAAGAGACACACACTCGGCAAAGGGGGCGGGAAAATAATACCCTTCGTGTTCATGACAAGAGTTTTCAGAGTACTGGATAAAATTAGACTGGCAAGGGGTTGTGTCAATAGTGTGACGTGTCTTTGCTTTGTATCATAATCCAGTTTAGTGTGAGTGTTAGATTGAATAAATGAATCTCTCACTTTGAAGGATACAGCGCTCAATGTGAGCTGTCCATGGTGCTGAAGTTCCAAACTACAGTACGGCATTGTGCTTTGAAAGAATGGACACTTGTTCACTGAAACAAAATATATCTAACAAACCAGAAATATTACAAGGAGTATCACCTACATGGTGTAGATATCACCATGTAGATATCACCTACATGGACATTGAGTAAATAATCTTGCCAGCCTTAAACTAGCGGCCTATAGTGCCTTTCATGCAGAGGCTTCATGCCCATATGGGGCACGTGGCCCCTCAGATTATTTCTGTAAAAAAAAATATATAGTAGAAAAATATTGTACCTTTTATTTTTTTACATTGTTACTGTTTCTCTGTAGTACTACTAGTTCCTAGCAATTTTATGAAGTTGGCTTTAGCTAGCCCAGGTAGGCTCCCAATCTCCCAACCTCATAACTAGGTACAGTACCAAGAAGCCATTTCAAGCTATCAATCAAGTTAGAGTAGCTAGCTTAACTAACTATCATAGGCAGCATCCCTGCTAGCAAGGTCGGTAGACTTTAGAAAAGCAAGCAATTAGTAAATGTACTACATAAGACTCACATTCCTGTCAATTTTTTACCCAGATATTATATTTTGGACATGTAATTAAAGCATAATGATTATGGCTCTAGATTACAGTAAGAAGCTGTTTCAACTCTCCAGCCTGAGTTAATGATGCAGATTGCAGGGTTCCTTTATCTGCTGCACTGCCAAGCAATCATGGTCCACATAGCAGCTCTCAGAATAGCCATCCATCCCCGGTCCTGTTGAATGACTCTGTGAGTCATACGCGAGCCTGCATATTCTTCACAACATCATTACTCTTCCAAAAGAGCGCCATGTCCTGCAAGATTCTATTTGTGATTTACAAATTGGTACAGATTCCTTGTTGCTCACAAACACAGGGCTGATTTGTCATTGAGTTAGTGTTGAAGGTGTGTGTGGGGTGTGTGGAATGGTGTGGGTGTGTGCCAGAGAGAGAGAGAGAGAGAGAGAGACAGAAATACAGTACCTTCAGAAAGTATTCAGACCCCTTGACTTTCTCCCCATTTTGTCACGTTGCAGCCTTATTCTAAAATAGATTAAATAATCAGCAATCCACACAATATCCCATAATGACAACACAAAAAATGATTTTTTATCAATTTAGCAACCTGTTTGGAAAGGCACACACCTGTCTATATAAGGTCCCACAGTTGACAGTGCATGTCAGAGCAAAATCCAAGCCATGAGGTCGAAGAAAGTGTCCGTAGAGCTCCGAGACAGGATTGTGTCGAGGTGGGGAATTTGGGGATCTTGGTCAGGGAGGTGACCAAGAACCCGATTGCCACTCTGACAGAGCTTTAGAGTTCCTCAGTGGAGATGGGAGAACCTTCCAGAAGGAAAACCATCTCTGTAGCACTCCACTAATAAGGCCTTTATGGTAGAGTAGCCAGACGGAAGCCACTCCACAGTAAAATGCACATGACAGCCCACATGGTGTTTGCCAAAAGGTGCCTAACATCTCTCAGACCATGAGAAACAAGATTATCTGGTCTGATGAAACCAATAAATAACTCTTTGGCCTGAATGCCAAGTGTCACATCTACAGAAAACCTGGCACCATCCATGCGGTGAAGCGTGGTGGTGGAAGCATCATGCCGTGGGGATATTTTTCAGCGACAGGAACTGGGAGACTAGTCAGGATCGAGGGAAAGATGAACGGAGAAAAGTGCAGAGAGATCCTTGATGAAAACCTGCTCCAGAGCTCTCAAGACCTCAGACTGGGGCAAAGGTTCACCTTCCAACAAGACAACAACCCTAAGCACACAGCCAAGACAACGCAGGAGTGGCTTCGAGACAAGTCTCTGAATGTCTTTGAGTGGCCCAGCCAGAGCCCGGACTTGAACCCGATCTAACATCTCTGGAGAGACCTGAAAATAGCTGTGCAGCAATGCTCCCCATCCAACCTGACAGAGCTTGAGAGGAACTGCAGAGAATAATGGCAGAAACTCCCCAAATACAGGTGTGCCAAGCTTGTAGCATCATACCCAAGAAGACTTGAGGCTGTAGTCGCTGTCAAAGGTGCTTTAACAAATTACTGAGTAAAGGGTCTGAAAACTTACAGTTGAAGTCAGAAGTTTACATACACCTTAACAAATACATCTAAACTCAGTTAATCACAATTCCTGACATTTAATCCAAGTAAAGATTCCCTGTCTTCGGTCAGTTAGGATCACCACTTTATTTTAAGAATGTGAAACGACAGAATAATAGTAGAGAGAAATATTTATTTAAGCTTTTATTTCTTTCATCACATTCCCAGTGGGTCAGAAGTTTATGTACACTCAATTAGCATTTGGTAGCATTGCCTTTAAATTGTTTAACTTGGGACAAACGTTTTGGGTAGCCTTCCACAAGCTTCCCACAGTAAGTTGGGTGAATTTTGGCCCATTCCTCCTGACAGTCAGGTAACTGAGTCAGGATTGTAGGACTCCTTGCCCACACACGCCTTTTCAGTTCTGCCCACAACATTTCTATAGGATTGAGGTCAGGGCTCTGTTATGGCCACTCCAATACCTTGACTGTGTGTCCTTAAGCCATTTTGCCACAACTTTGGAAGTATGATTGGGATCATTGTCTATATGGAAGACCCATTTGCAACCAAGCTTTAACTTCCTGACTGATGTCTTGAGATGTTGCTTCAATATATCCACATCATTTTCCTACCTCATGACGCCATCTATTTTGTGAAGTGCACCAGTCCATTCTGCAGCAAAGCATCCCTCAACATGATGCTGTCACCCCAGTACTTCACGGTTGGGATGGTGTTCTTTGGCTTGCAAGCATTCCACTTTTTCCTCCAAACATAACGATGGTCATTATGGCCAAACAGTTCTATTTTTGTCTCAGCTGACATTTCTCCAAAAACTACACTCTTTGTCCCCATGTGCAGTTGCAAACCGTAGTCTGGCTTTTTTATTGCGGTTTTGGAGCAGTGGCTTCTTTCTTGCTGAGCGGCTTTTCAGGTTATGTCGATATAGGACTTGTTTTACTGTGGATATAGATTATTTTGTACCCGTTTCCTCCAGCATCTTCACAAGGTCCTTTGCTGTTGTTCTGGGATAGATTTGCACTTTTCACACCGAAGTACGTTCATCTCCAGGAGACAGAATGCATCTCCTTCCTGAGCGGTATGACGGCTGCATGGTCCCATGGTGTTAATACTTGCGTACTATTGTTTGTACAGATGAACGTGGTACCTTCAGGCGTTTGGAAATTGCTCCCAAGGATGAACCAGACCTGTGGAGGTATACAATGTTAATTCTGAGGTCTTGGCTGATTTCTTTTGATTTTCCCATGATGACAAGCAAAGAGGCACTTTGAAGGTAGGCCTTGAAATACATCCACAAGTACACCTCCAATAGACTCAAATTAAGACAATTAGCCTATCAGAAGCTTCTAAAGCCATGACATCATTTTCTGAAACTGTCCTAGCTGTTTAAAAGCACTGTCAACTTAGTGTATGTAAACTTCTGACCCACAAGAATTGTGATACAGTGAATTATAAGTGAAATAATCTGTCTGTAAACAATTGTAGGAAAAATTACTTGTGTCATGCACAAAGTAGATGTCCTAACCGACTTGCCAAAACTATAATCTGTTAACAAGAAATTTGTGGAATGGTTGAAAAATGAGTTTTAATGACTCCAACCTAAGTATATGTAAACCTCCGACTTCAACTGTATGTAAATGTGACATTTAGCAAAACATTCTAAAAACCTGTTTTTGCTTTGTCATTACGGGATATTGTGTGTAGATTGATGAGGGGGAAAAAACATTGAAACAATTTTAGAATAAGGCTGTAACATAATTTTTTTTGCAAAAAGTCAAGGGGTCTGAATACTTTTCGTAGGCACTTTAGAAGTGATTGAGAAAGAGAGAAATAGAAAAGATTGAGAGAGAGAGAGATAGAAGAGATTGGGAGAGGGACATGGACAGAGCCAATACTACTATGACAAGACATCTCAAGGCACCACTATATGGTAAGTGATCCAACCCGCCAAATCTGCGTTAAAGAACTCTAACTTACAAATACGGCCAATCAAAATATCAGAATAGCAGCCAGGTTACATTAGTGATAGAACAGCAGCAGGTGTGACTGAGATTGACCTTTACCTATTATTCAAGCCAGCTCCCGAGCTCCTCTCTAAAAAATCAAAGGAGAAGGGAAAGGTAATCAACAGCCCGGGGATATTCTTCTTTAATTGGCTTTTTTTGGAGTTGGGAGATGCTGTATAAGTGACATTTTTGTTTTATTATTTAACTTTCATTTATTCTGGGAAGCCCTTTTGAGACCAGGGCCTCATTCTCAATGTTGTCTTGAGAGCAAACAATTCCCAAATCGACATGATAACACAATAAAACAGCCAAAAAGGAACGACAAAATACTGCAGTTACGGATACACTACGTTTCAACAACGCAAATACTTTATTACAATCATGCAAAAAACACTCGCCGACCTCAGTGAATCCATTCCTCCTTTGTGCCCTATTGGCACCAGTGACTCAAGACGTAATGAGGTTCGTAAATTCTTCCAAACAAGGGATGCATTAAAGCTAAAGGCTGATTTAACTAGGCTGGTAGAGACACCAGGAACCTCAAGAGTTAACCAACCCCTGAGCGGATTTGGTGCCTCCTATTTGTCTACTTCAAAAGAGAAGTGAGATATGTTGGACGCTGGTGCAGCAGAGTTTTGCAAAAAAAAAAAGAAGGGAATTTATAGAAGTCCAGCCGACGTTCTGATAAAGCCAACTTGCTGATAAAGGATGCAGTGATGAGTATTAAAACCTGTCGCCTGTGATAAAGCGAAGCGCGCTATGGTACACAGTATCCAAGGGTTTTAGAGTAGTGGCTGCTGCGTTCTGATAAATGGTGTCACAACAATCAAGAGCAGGCAGGAAGGTTTCCTGTACAATCTGCTGCCTGCTGTTTAAGAAGAGGCATGATCTATTTCTATAAAAGAACCCTACTTTAGCTTCAGCTTCTTAATTAGTTCATCTGTGTGTTTTTTAAATGTCCATTTTTTTGTTGTCAATTCAAACGCCCAGTTACAGTGCCTTGCAAAAGTATTCGGCCCCCTTGAACTTTGCGACCTTTTGCCACATTTCAGGCTTCAAACATAAAGATATAAAACTGTATTTTTTGTGAAGAATCTACAACAAGTGGGACACAATCATGAAGTGGAACGACATTTATTGGATATTTCAAACTTTTTTAACAAATCAAAAACTGAAAAATTGGGCGTGCAAAATTATTCAGCCCCTTTAATTTCAGTGCAGCAAACTCTCTCCAGAAGTTCAGTGAGGATCTCTGAATGATCCAATGTTGACCTAAATGACTAATGATGATAAATACAATCCACCTGTGTGTAATCAAGTCTCCGTATAAATGCACCTGCACTGTGATAGTCTCAGAGGTCCGTTAAAAGCGCAGAGAGCATCATGAAGAACAAGGAACACACCAGGCAGGTCCGAGATACTGTTGTGAAGAAGTTTAAAGCCGGATTTGGATACAAAAAGATTTCCCAAGCTTTAAACATCCCAAGGAGCACTGTGCAAGCGATAATAGTGAAATGGAAGGAGTATCAGACCACTGCAAATCTACCAAGACCTGGCCGTCCCTCTAAACTTTCAGCTCATACGAGGAGAAGACTGATCAGAGATGCAGCCAAGAGGCCCATGATCACTCTGGATGAACTGCAGAGATCTACAGCTGAGGTGGGAGACTCTGCCCATAGGACAACAATCAGTCGTATATTGCACAAATCTGGCCTTTATGGAAGAGTGGCAAGAAGAAAGCCATTTCTTAAAGATATCCATAAAAAGTGTTGTTTAAAGTTTGCCACAAGCCACCTGGGAGACACACCAAACATGTGGAAGAAGGTGATCTGGTCAGATGAAACCAAAATTGAACTTTTTGCCAACAATGCAAAACGTTATGTTTGGCGTAAAAGCAACACAGTTCATCACTGTGAACACACCATCCCCACTGTCAAACATGGTGGTGGCAGCATCATGGTTTGGGCCTGCTTTTCTTCAGCAGGGACAGGGAAGATGGTTAAAATTGATGGGAAGATGGATGGAGCCGAATACAGGACCATTCTGGAAGAAAACCTGATGGAGTCTGCAAAAGACCTGAGACTGGGACGGAGATTTGTCTTCCAACAAGACAATGATCCAAAACATAAAGCAAAATCTACAATGGAATGGTTCAAAAATAAACATATCCAGGTGTTAGAATGGCAAAGTCAAAGTCCAGACCTGAATCCAATCGAGAATCTGTGGAAAGAACTGAAAACTGCTGTTCACAAATGCTCTCCATCCAACCTCACTGAGCTCGAGCTGTTTTGCAAGGAGGAATGGGAAAAAATTTCAGTCTCTCGATGTGCAAAACTGATAGAGACATACCCCAAGTGACTTACAGCTGTAATCGCAGCAAAAGGTGGCGCTACAAAGTATTAACTTAAGGGGGCTGAATAATTTTGCACGCCCAATTTTTCAGTTTTTGATTTGTTAAAAAAGTTTGAAATATCTAATAAATGTCGTTCCACTTCATGATTGTGTCCCACTTGTTGTTGATTCTTCACAAAAAAATACAGTTTTATATCTTTATGTTTGAAGGCTGAAATGTGGCAAAAGGTCGCAAAGTTCAAGGGGGCCGAATACTTTCGCAAGGCACTGTATTTATAGGCGGGAACCTTCTCGATGAGAGAAGCATCCAATCCATAAATGTGTAAATTATCTCAAATATTTCTATGAGAATTAGAAAACAACGTAAATGTAGTTTTTCCTGCATTAAGTATACATTTTAAATCAACAAGGTCTTTCGGCAAGGCAACAAAATCAGATAGAAGCTCTAACATAGCCCTGTCAGCTGTAGGGGCAATCGTGTACATCGTGTACATATGCATTCATCTGCATACAGATGAATGCTACAGGTTTTTGCAGATAGACCAATATTGTTTAAATAAATAGTAAAGAGGACATGTCCCAAAATAGACTCCAGCGGGACACCTTTAGTAATAGCGAGGTAACTTGACTTATAGCTCCCTGGTCGAGGCTCATTTCAGACAACCTCTGCATGAGTAGGGGATGTTCGACAGTATCAAAGGCCTTGGATAGGTCTATAAATATGGCAGTGTAACACATCATTTAAGACAAGCGTAGCTGCTGAAACGGTGCTATGTCCAGGTCTATAACCAGATGGGTGCACATTAAGAACATCAGTTGGAATGAGCAGGAGCAGAGAGAAAGAAATCAAAACCACTCTCCCATTAAATATTTAAACAGAGAAATCAGAGACTCTGTGTGTGTGTGTGTGTGTATTCGTGTGTTGCATTCGCGTGTGTGCATGCATGCATGCGTGTTTAAATGCTCTTCGCTCGGACTCAAGGAGAGGTGTTACCTCCACTAGAGTGCTGAAGTTCAGTCATATCCTCTAGACTGGACAGAGTCCATGTTGTGTTGTTCTATTCTAAATGAACATGTATAGGGAGCCTTCCTCCCTTCTCTCCTCACTCATGCCCTGACTAATTGAGGCAATTTACATGGCAAACATCCGAAGAACACAATGCAAAACAATCCCGTATGAATATCTTGCTGTGGCAATCATCATAGCTCAATTTGAATTGACCTTGATGTGTCGGCTACACCATTTATAGATAGTGGATGAATAGGGTTAGTCTATAGCTCCAGGTGGTTTTCTAAGTGTGATATCCTGGTATTTTTAGCCTGGTGTGCTCTCCCAACGGGGGAGAGGCTGAGGTAGGGCAGGAGTCTCGTCTGTCTATTAGGATTGGGATTAGGATTGGAAACGACTCAAACGAGAGCTTGCAGGATGCAACTCTATTTCCTAAGTGGTGTCGTCACTTAGTCTCTACTTCTTTTTTTTTTTTTGCCAAGAATCTTCACACTGATCTTTGGTTGGGCAATGTCAAATACATATTATCGTTGTGGAGAGACAAACCGCCTAAAATCTTCATTTTCATTCCTCTCTTGTGCAAGGAGAAGACACATGCTTCATGTGTTACTTACGGCCCAGAGCTCCGCTGATGTCAGTAATCAAATATTCTCACCTGAAATACTCTCAAACGGCCGACCTCCAGGGACGTGTTCCAAATAACACCCTATTCCCTATGTAGTGCGCTACTTTTGACTAGGCCGGCATAGGGTTCTGGTCAAAAGTAGTGCACTATATAAGGAATCGGGTACCATTTGGGATGCAGACCAGGTGTTCCAAACCGCCAGAGCCCAAATGAGAGCCTGCAAGACCGTGTTCTGGAAGACAATGCACAGACAATATTGTCCCGCAGGAGGCTGTCGATCTCTCAATCTCAATTACGGCTGCAGATTATAGTCTCATAACTCAATCATGCATTAAACAGACTAGGCCCTACGCATAGGCCTACTTCGCCAATCTGAGGCACGGGGTCAAGAGTGCATCAACTACATTTACTTATTAAACAGACGCCTACAGTAGCGATGAAAACAGCAAAGCACTCAGACAACAGCACTGCAGAACAACATGAACTCTGAAACAGGTTACGTTGCCTCCTATCCAGAGGTAGACACTAGAGAGGAGGAACAAGACAAGAGTCCTCATCAAGTCGTCTGTTATTATGGCAATAGACTGACCTAGCCAAAGAGCATTTCCTCTGAATACTTAAACAGGCAGTGGACATGTACTGGAAGACAATGAGCATGGCTGAATCGGGATGTGCTGCCCACGGGCTAGTCTAAGCCTTTGAATGCCCCAAATACACCACTGTAGAGAGTCGACGCTCAACACCAAACTGAACACACAGTGCCTCAGTTACCCTGGGTGCGTCCCAATAATATCTCCTTTCTCCTGAAGTGTGCACTCGTTCACTACTTTCCAAAAATCATAGAATGAGGTGGAGGCACGGGCTTGTGGGAGTTTCCACCCTATTTCTGATGCCAGCCATTTCCCATTCAAACCAGTGAAGGGAAGTGAAGTGCACACTTCGGCAAGGGGGGGGAGATAATTGGGACATAGCCCCATTGCCTCACATAAGCACTATAGTCAGTGAACCAGCTCAGAAGGAGATTGTCGGAGCGCCAGCTACACTGACTATATCTACTGTGTGAGGTTAATGAGGAGGTGTAGTGGCATACAGATAGTGACACTGAAAGTCACAGACAGACAGATAGAAATATGAGGAAGTTTCAACAACTCTAACCCACTCCTGTTGGCACTAATAATGCGCAGGTCAATTGTTTTTGTTGACCCGCGCTGCCCTGACCATTTGAACAAAGAGCCCACCTCCCACCAAACACGAGTACAGCACAGCTAACATTTAAATTAGCATGCAGACCATTCAAAAGGTTCACTTTGATGTGGTGATGATCTGCTGTGATTAGAGAAATCGAATGAAACAAATGAGAAAGAATGGAAGAAGATGAACATGCCACTAGGATTCATCTTTGCCCAGAGCCAGTTGACATAATGATGCATTATAACAGGGAACTGAATTAACATCAAAATAAATGCCCAACGCAGCTAAAGTACACAACTGGCAAAAGCAAAAGCACAACTATCAACAGCATAGCGATAATCGCTTCGAACCTTACATTTACATCGCAGTCATTTAGCAGACACTCTTATCCAGAGCGACTAACAGTAGGGAGTGCATGCATTTCCATACTTCTTTTCCATACTGGTCCCCTATGGGACATTGAGGTCTACATAGAATAAAAATATATTGCCGTTCAACAGCTGTCTATGTATGTCAGTGCAGGGAGACAATTATCTCTGGGATAGAACAAGTACAGCACTGACACACTTCAGATCCCTCAGGGTCTGTGTTTATGTTTCACATGGCCCTCTCTCTCCCAGGGATCCATTCTAGCCACCGGGCCTGTGTCTATGTTTCTCATGGCCCTCTCTCTCCCAGGGATCCATACCAGCCACCGGGCCTGTGTCTATGTTTCACATGGCCCTCTCTCTTCCAGGGATCCATTCCAGCCACCGGGCCTGTGTCTATGTTTCTCATGGCCCTCTCTCTCCCAGGGATCCATACCAGCCACCGGGCCTGTGTCTATGTTTCTCATGGCCCTCTCTCTCCCAGGGATCCATTCCAGCCACCGGGCCTGTGTCTATGTTTCTCATGGCCCTCTCTCTCCCAGGGATCCATACCAGCCAACGGGCCTGTGTCTATGTTTCTCATGGCCCTCTCTCTTCCAGGGATCCATTCCAGCCACCGGGCCTGTGTCTATGTTTCTCATGGCCCTCTCTCTTCCAGGGATCCATTCCAGCCACCGGGCCTGTGTCTATGTTTCTCATGGCCCTCTCTCTTCCGGGGATCCATTCCAGCCACCGGGCCTGTGTCTATGTTTCTCATGGCCCTCTCTCTTTCCAGTGATCCGTTCCAGCCAGGCACTGGATTCTTACTCTTCACATCCCTTTCCCCTGTCTACCCCTTCCTCTGTCCTGCTCTTAATCCAGCATTCCTCCAGGGACTACAGCCTGTCTGGTAGAAATCCAGAGGCTGGTTTCTCAAAAGCAACCACTCTCTAAACTCCCTTCTGACATACTGGGGAAGAGGGGATGGGAGAGGGGGTAAGTGGGGTGTTGAGATCCGCCAAAACACACTTCACCTCTGTAATGTCCTCCTCGGTCGTCTTTGGAAGCGTTTTTCGAAATATTTCCCCCATTCAAATCCTCCTATCAGAGCATTGTTTTCTTAGATCCCGTGACTCAGGACAGGACAGGACATATGCTGATTTCCTCTCCCCTGCCTGGTGTAGATTCACTTTTAGCACTGAGCTGTTTTGCCTTAACGGTTGAGTAATTTGTCCAGAGGTTAACACAGCCAGTAATGCAGTGTAATTTGTTCCAGTGTGTTTCCAAACATTGCATCAGCGCCACTAACCTAGCCTGCAGATGTCACAGGGAGGAGCCCTGGCCTGGCCTCTTAATGTTGTATTTATATACCCAGAAATAATCCAGTACCTCAATATACATTATGACAAGACAACCAACCATCAAATCTCCCTTCTATTCTGTTTACAGTACAAGTAAGATTGATTATAATTCCATTGTGTTCATCCACATCAAATGATTGAAAATGTCCATATCAGAACGCCCTGGTCTGGACACTGATCCTCCTCTCCACCCCTCCCTCCCCTTTCACAGTAAAACAAACGAGAACAAGAATGGCTAATAGCAGCATTTCAAAAGATGAGGCTGATGGGGAAGGCCTTTGCCCCCACTGACCCCGCCCTTGTTCAAGCTCCAGAAATAGTCCCCCCCCCCCCAACCCCTTCTCTGTCTGCTCCTGGAGTGACATCACGGATCATGGAGGGCTCTACTTGTTTGAGCAAAGCTTTACTAATAAGGAATACACAGCAAAGGCAGCCAGGCAACATTTTTGTCCTATAGTGATGCACGGGGGCTGGTTGCACCAGTTGGGCTTACACCTGTTCCTGTTTATACTGACCTGACAGAATGGGGGAACAGAGTGGGGAAGCTATGGGCAACTACTAAACATATAATGTCCCCAATATTCACATAACACTTATTCCTATACTGTAAACTGCAATACTATGGATGGAACAAAATAGGGATTACTGATTAATTGACATAAAACCAACAAATCGATTTCAAGATTTACTCGATTTCAAGTTTCCAATTCAAGGAATCATCTTCTGTTTGCCCACAGTTTCATAACTCCCTTTAATTTCTCTCTTGGAACACAGACATCCTGAAGCCCCATACCCTTTGTGAAGCTTACAGTAGGTAACCTTGTACATTAATTAAATCCAGCTGAATTTTAATAGACGTTATGAGGCACATTCTGAATCAGGGCAACATGACAAAAACACAAACAAACAGGAAGTACAGGTCAATCTAAGGTGAAGATTGACATACTCCTACATATAGTCTATTACAGCCAATGTTTGCACAGAGTTCTAGGTTTATTCCTGCCAGAAAATTGGTACTTTTAATGAAGTTTAAGGTTGATATAACAGTCTGGTACTCCAGTCTATCCGCACACTATCCACAGAGAATTCCTTCCTGTTCCAGAACGTCTTGTAGAACTGATGGATACATCCTACTGTCATAACTCAGTGGAAAAACTGTATAACAACTCACAAAGACGTCCATTTATCCAACAACAGCACCTAGCTGAGGGCTTTACATTTTCTCACAGATTGCTGTGAAATTGTCAATTTCTTACATCAGCCTTTGACGTTCTCCACAGTGATTTCATGAGCAGGGATGTTGGGCAGCCACAGAACGTTTCATATTTTTGTTTACCCTAAAGGGTACTCTTAACCTTGTATCCCATCAGTCCTCTGTCCCTGGCCTGTACACTGTGAAATGACATAATTATAATCCTCAATGTTGGGTTACATTAATTTACTTCAGCCATAAAGATGTAGTTCACGTTGATGGCAGTATAATTAAGACAGCGTTACCCTCTAGTGGCCAAGCATGAGATGTGCATGTATGTGATTCATACAGCAAGGATGACTTCAATATAATGCATTACCACTATGCGACAGTATTACCTGCCTTAGTTCTCTTTCTCTCTACGTTTTCACTCTGTCTGATCGAAACGACATGGTCTGTGGATCTACAGTGTGTCGACTGGTGGGGGTGTGAAGCACGCTATGATACTCAGATACTTAATGGGCTCCCAAGTGGCGCAGTGGTCTAAGGCACTGCAAGAGATGTCACTACAGTCCCTGGTTCGAATCCAGGCTGAATCACATCTGTATCACATCTGGCCATGATTGGTCCAGTGTCGTGTGGGGTAGGCAGCCATTGTAAATAAGAATTGGTTCTTTACTGACTTGTCTAGTTCAAATAAAAAATGATTTGTCTGTAAAGACAATGACAGTTTGTTGATCCTGCTTTGTGCTTATTCCCAATGCAGATACACTGACTGAAAAAAACAATATGGAACACCTGCTCTTTCCATGGCGTAGATGACCAGTTGAGTCCAGGTGACAGCTATGATCCCTTATTGATGTCACCTGTTAAATCCACTTCAATCAATGTAGATGAAGGGGAGGAGACAGGTAAAAAAAAAGATTTTAAAGCCTTGAGGTAATTGAGACATGGATTGTGTATGTGTGCCATTCAGAGGGTGAATGGGCAATGCACAATGTTGAAGTGCCTTTGAACAGGGTATGGTAGTAGGTGCACGGCGCACCACTTTGTGTCAAGAACTGCAACGCTGCTGTGTTTTTCACTCTCAACAGTTTCCTGTGTGTCTCATGAGTGGTCCACCACCCAAAGGAGATCCAGCCAACTTGACACAACTGTAAGAAGTATTGGAGTCAACATGGGCAAGCATCCCTTCGACACCTTGTAGAGTCCATGCCCCAATGAATTTAGGCTGTTCTGAGGGCTAAAGGGGGTGCAACTCAATGTTCCTAATGTTTTGCACACTCAGTGTACATACTGAGTAGATGAAACAAACTTGTGAGGAGGGTGTTAATCTGTGAATTTGAAATCATGTTAAAAGTAATATCCGAATTACAGAATTTCTCAGAATTTTGAGAAATGTCTTTGTTACCGAAGTGTCAACACTAAAACAAACACAAATTAGTTGCTGACAATCTTGCAGTAGTCAAGCCGCAATAATACAATTATTTGGTCACATCTAGCCTGCAAAACCTGCTGTCGTCCACATTAGCATTACTGGAGCAGAATTCTGAACAAGAATCCACACTATAAATCATGCATTTAAATGAGGGGATTAAAACCTGCCTGTCATACTCAGAGACAGCTTCACTGCATAGAGTTAAATACTTCCTTGGGCAAATCCTAATACCACAGCTCTTTTGAGGATCATAGTTTTCCTTCTAGTTTTATTTGTCACATGCACAAGTACAGTAAAATGTTTAACTTGAAAGCTCTACCCCACAGTGTAGCATTCAATATAACAAATAATATATATTATATACTATATATTATATATATATTGTTTGTTAAATTATCCTGTGTGTAGTGTAGTGGCTATGATATGAAGGTTTGATTTGGAAAGGTTTTTACACCTGGTCACAAACAGCTCACAAGTCCACAAGTCCACAAGCGAAGGGAAGAGGTGAGAGGAGGAAGGCGCGAAGATGCGAGAAGGAATTATCCAACGATTAAAGGGGTAGAGCTTTCAAGTTAAACATTTCACTGTACTTGAATATAATATATATATAATGAAAACACAAGAGAAGTAAGAGAGGAAGCTGTATATGCGGGGTCAGTGCCCGTACCAAATGTACAATGTGCAGAGATGTGAGGTAAATATGTATTATTTGTGGAACAATCTTCAAAATGTTCTTTAATTTGTTGTTTGGAGGGCTCTATGGTGCAGTCGATGAACAGCATTCTCACATAGGTATTCCTCTTTTCCAGGTGGGAGAGGACAGAGTGGAGTGCAAATTCTGGTGGTACGCAAACTGGAGTGGGTCCAGGATGTCTGGGATGATGGAGTTGATGTGTAGTGATCAGCTGTTCAAGGCACTTAATAATTACAGATGTGAGTGCTACAGGGTCATTGCGGCAGGACGCCATAAAGTTTTTGGGAACAGGGATGATGGTAGTCAGCTTGAAACATGTGGGAATTCCAGACATGGACAAGGAGAGGTTGGAAATGTCCGTGAAGACCTCTACCAGCTGGTCTGGACATGCCCTGAGGACATGCCCTGGAATACCGTCTGGCCCTGCGACCTTACAAGTGTTGACCAGTTTAAAAACCTTATTCACGTCAGCTTCGGAGAGAAAGCTCCCTATCCCCCTTCCAATATAACAGATTTAAATGTACAGTATATCTGTGCCAAACATGCTCTATATCATTCAGAGGTGAAGATAAACCAAAGCAACAAAAAAATATTATCTTTGGTTAAGCCAATGAAATGTGTGTATTACTTGCCCAAACATAACACTTGCCTTGAATAGATGATGCAGGCTTCTATGTCTCTAGCAGTAGAGGCTCCTCCTCGGAGGAAGGGGAGGAGAATCCTCCTCAGTGAATTAAAAAAGTTATCTCTTTTAGATAAAACTATACTTTAAACATATAAACGGCACCAAATAATTGAATAAAACACATTGTTTTGCAATGGAGGTCTACGATAGCCTCAACAGCACTGTAGGGCAGCACCATCGTGTAGGTGGAGGACAGCTAGTTTCCGTCCTCCTCTGGATACATTGACTTCAATTCAAACGTAGGAGGTTTGTGGTTCTGACCCCCTTCCATAAACTTACACATTAATTATGACAACTCCGGAGTACGTCCTCCAACCTATCAGATCTCTTGCAGCATGAACTGACATGTTATCCACCCAATCAAAGGATCAGAGAATTATTCTAGTACTGAAAGCATAAGCTACAGCTAGCTAGCACTGCAGTGCATACAATGTGGTGAGTAGTTGATTCAAAGAGAGAGAAAGACACTAGTTGAACAGTTTTGAACAAATTAATTTCTTCAAAATTAAGGAAAAGCGAGAGAGAGAGAGCTATATTTACATTTTTTCTCACTTTCACTTACTTAGCGAATGCAGATAGCTAGTTTAGCTTACTCAAACACCCGGCTCAAGCAGAGAGTTACCTAGCTGGCTATGGCTATCCAACACGGGAACTCTTTCAAGGTAAGCTGTTGGTTTTATAAATGTATTGCCACCGGTGCCCACCGGTGTAACTGCTAAACTGCTTGCTAACTGTACACTGTACTGCATGATTGTAGCGGGTTTACTAATGCGTTAGTTCAAGTAGCTATGTTGACTTGACGTTAGCTAACATGGTGACAACCATGTTGGCTGTGTGTCGTGGTTAGTGGCTATGATATGAAGGTTTGACTTGGAAAGGTTTTTTCGCTCGGTCACAAACAGCTGATGTGCTGTGCACTGAAGTCCACAAGCGAAGGGAAAAGGTGAGAGAAGGAAGGCGCGTAGATGCGAGAAGGAATTATCCGACGATTAAAGGGATCATGCTGTTTGTATGTTGCTGCTATCAAAGTGAACTGTGTGTGAACAGGGATGTATTCATTCCGCCGATTCTTTCTTAAATGGAAGCAAACGTAATGAAAAAGGAATAAACAAACCTGTAGTTGACTAATAGAAACTTTAATTTGCAACTGTTGGATTAATAGGCGATTTTTATCAATATATTTGGCTCTATTGAATCTCAGATTTAAAAAATGATAATTAGTGTCAGTAGACATCATGCAAGACTACAAATCCTAGCAAGCTCCTGAACGTCATCTCTAGCTGACACCTTTAATAAGAGGTATTGTGTCAATCTAAAACTTGCACAAGACAGTTCACAGAATTATCTATTTAAAGTAATTTTGCCATTTTTTTCATTACTACATTTAGCTAACATTTGATCAGTCTTGTCCAGATCCTCATCTGTAGTTCTTTATGATAGCCACATTAGCAGCTAATTAGCATTTCATTTTGGAGGGGGGTTAAATTCAGGGTATTTGTTCAGGAGTCTTATGGCTTGGGGGTAAAAACAGTTGAGGAGCCTTTTGTCCTAGACTTGGCACTCCGGTACCAATTGCCATGCGGTAGTAGAGAGAACAGTCTATGACTGGGGTGGCTGGGGCCTTTGACAATTCTTAGGGCCTTTCACTGACACCGCCTGGTGTAGAGGTCCTGGATGGCAGGCAGCTTAACTCTAGTGATGTACTGGGCCGTACACAATACCCTCTATAGTGCCTTGCGGTCAGTGGCCAAGCAATTGACGTACCAGGCAGTGATGCAGTGATGCAACCAGCTCTCGATGTTGCAGCTGTAGAACCTTTTGAGGATCTCAGGACCCATGCCAAATCTTTTTAGTTTCCTGAGGGGAATAGGCTTTGTCGTGCCCTCTTTACGACTGGTGTGTTTGGACCATTCTAGTATGTTGTTGATGTGGACACCAAGGAACTTGAAGCTCTCATCCTACTCCAATACAGCCCAGTCAATGAGAATGGGGGCGTGCTCGGTCCTCCTTTTCCTGTAGTCCATAATCATCTCCCTACTCTTGGTTACGTTGAGAGATAGGTTGTTATTCTGGCACCACCCGGCCAGGTCTCTGACCTCCTCCCTATAGGCTGTCTCGTCGTTGTCGATGATCAGGCCTACCACTGTTGTGTCGTCTGAAAACTTAATGATGGTGTTGGAGTCGTGCCTGGCCATGCAGTCGTGGGTGAACAGGGAGTACAGGAGGGAACTGAGCACGCACCTCTGGGGAGCTCCAGTGTTGAGGATCAGCGTGGCAGATGTGTTGCTACCTACCCTCACCACCTGTGGGTGGCCCATCAGGAAGTCCAGGATCCAGTTGCAGAGGGAGGTGTTTAGTCCCAGGATCCTTAGCTTAGTGATGAGCTTTGAGGGTTCTATGGTGTTGAACGCTGAGCTGTAATCAATGAATAGCATTCTCACATAAGTGTTCCTTTTGTCCAGGTGGGAAAGGACAGTGTGACCCAATAGAGATTGCATCATCTGTGGATCTGTTTGGGCCGTATGCAAATTGGAGTGGGTCTAGGGTTTCAGGGATAATGGTGTTAATATGAGCTATTACCAAGCTTTCTAAGCACTTCATGGCTACTGACGTGAGTGCTACGGTTCTGTAGTCATTTAGGCAGGTTGCTTTTGTGTTCTTGGGCACAGTGACTATGGTGGTCTGCTTGAAACATGCTGGTATTACAGACTCAATCAGGGACATGTTGAAAATGTCAGTGAAGACACCTGCCAGCTGGTCAGCACATGCCCGGAGCACACGTCCTGGTAATCCGTCTGGCCCTGCAGCCTTGTGAATGTTGACCTGTTTAAAGGTCTTACTCACGTTGGATACGAAGAGCGTGATCGCACAGTCATCCAGAAAAGCTGATGCTCTCATGCATGCCTCAGTGTTGCTTGCCTCGAAGCGAGCATAGAAGTGACTTAGCTCGTCTTGTAGGCTCGTGTCACTGGGCAGCTCACGGCTGTGCTTCCCTTTGTAGTCTGTAATAGTTTGCAAACCCTGCCACATAAGACGAGCGTCGGCGCCGGTGTAGTAGGATTCAATCTTAGCCCTGTATTGGCGCTTTGCCTGTTTGATGGTTCGTCGCAGGGCATAGCAGGATTTTTTGTAAGCTTCCGCGTTAGAGGCCCGCACCTTGAAAGCGGCAGCTCTACCCTTTAGCTCACTGCCAATGTTGCATGTATTCCATGGCTTCTGGTTGGGGTATGTACGTACAGTCACTGTGGGGACGACGTCCTCGATGCACTTATTGATAAATCCAGTGACTGATGTGATGTACTCCTCAATGCCATAGGAAGAATCCCGGAACATGTTCCAGTCTGTGATAGCAAAACAGTCCTGTAGTTTAGCATCTGCTTCATCTGACCACTTTTTTTATAGACTGAGTCACTAGTGCTTCCTGCTTAAATGTTTGCTTGTAAGCAGGAATCAGGAGGATAGAGTTGTGGTTGGATTTACCAAATGGGGGGCAAGGGAGAGCTTTGTACATGTCTTTGGAGGTGATCTAGAATTTGTTTCCCTCTGGTTGCACATTTAACATGTTAATAGAAATTTGGTAGAACTGATTTAAGTTTCCCTGCATTAAAGTCTCCGGCCACTAGGAGCGCCGCCTCTGGGTGAGTGGTTTCCTGTTTACTTATTTCCTTTTACAGCTGACTGAGTGCGGTCTTAGTGCCAGCATCTGTCTGTGGTGGTAAATAAACAGCCACGAAAAGTATAGTCGAAAACTCTCTAGGCAAGTATTTATTTATTTATCACAACATACTCTACTTCAGGCGAGCAAAATCTAGAGACTTCTTTAGATTCCGTGCACCAGCTGTTGTCTTACCGCTCGTCTTACCGGAGTATCCGGAGTGTGTTGTTCTATCTTGCTGGTGCAGCGTATATCCCGCTAGCTTAAAATCCATGTCGTCATTCAGCCACGATTCCGTGAATCATAGGATATTACAGTATTTGAAGTCACATCGGAAGGATATTTGTGATCGTACCTCGTCTAAATTATTGTCCAATCATTGCATGTTGGTGAGTAGTATTGATGGTAACGGCAGCTTTCCCACTCGCCGTTTCCGGGTCCTGACCAGGCATCCAGCTCTTTGTCTTCTGTACCTGCGTCGCTTCCTCTTGCAAATAACGGGGATGTCGGTCCTGTGGGGTGTTTGGAGAATGTCTTGTGCGTCCTCCTTGTTGTAGAAAAAATCTTTGTCTAATCCGAGGTGAGTGATCGCTGTCCTGATATCCAGAAGCTCCTTGTCTAATCCGAGGTGAGTGATCGCTGTCCTGACATCCAGAAGCTCCTTGTCTAATCCGAGGTGAGTGATCGCTGTCCTGACATCCAGAAGCTCCTTGTCTAATCCGAGGTGAGTGATCGCTGTCCTGACATCCAGAAGCTCCTTGTCTAATCCGAGGTGAGTGATCGCTGTCCTGACATCCAGAAGCTTTTTTGCCGTAAGATACGGTTGCAGAAACATTATGTACAAAACAAGTTACAAATAACGCGAAAAAACAAACACATAATAGCACAATTGGTTGGGAGCCCGTAAAACTGCTGCCATTTCTTCGGGCGCCATTTTTACCATTTGTTTTACCACTAGATGTTATGGGTATCGTGACTGTGTAACTCTATGATTACATCCTAGATCAGCTAGTTGCAGGCAAGATTGTGCAAGGCGACATTGAATGTGTCAATGTCTGTCATCTTGATTACTCAAATTTCTGTCGACCTGTGCACCTACATTGTACACTTTCTTTCACGGGGTAGGTTTATGCAACCTCACGATGGGTATAGGGAAAATTTGATTATCACGTATGTTACATTGAGCTGGATTGTAATTCTATGGTGCAGACCATGCAATCACCGTTGTTGCTAAGAGACCAGTTGTGGTCACTTTATTTTTGGTATTTCCGATGTTGATTAATATACTGTAATATCCATTTAATATGCAGCCACTATAATCATTTCATATGACAGGGTTTAATTGTTTGCATAGAGTCTCGTGACAGATTTATAAATGACACACAAGATTGGGTTCTGGGTGATTAGATTGTTTGAATAACTATTTTCTATAAAGACAGAAGCTGTGCAGATACTCATTCATCTTTCAAGTCCAGAAGAGACTACTTTTAGCCTGAGCAACCCACCATTGTGATTGACAGTGATGGATAAACGGAGCTATGAATACGATTGTTTGCACACACCTGTTCAAACCATTGATCACAATGCCTTTCTTATACAGACAACATTGTAAGCTACAGGATTAGGCTACTGTAGACTTTAGGTATAAGAAAAATATGACGTATAAAAACACACTTACCATGTCCTTAGATGACTGGCATGGTATTTGATGAGAGACGCAGGCTGTGTGATTCATATTGGACACAGTTTCTTTGATGAAGGTAAAGACAAATTGATAAAGACAAATGAAATGTGGTCTAGACTTTTCTAAGCTCAGAGTGCATGTTGCTATCAAATGTGTTCGGTGTCTAGAATACTTTGCAGTTGCTGCATTCAATCTTTGTTGCCTCCTGGTGATGAGTTTTTCAGTCGCTACTCCTCTCTCTCCCTCTGTGAAAAATATATCTGACACATCTCGCTCCAAAGCAGACTCGGAATATGTTACTTGTTTTACTGGGGTTGCTTCACGTGGAGAAGGGATAGTAAAAAAAGAAAATAGCTACAGCTGATTTTTCAAAAGATATTAAAGCTGAGGAAAAGGGTTATTCAATTGTTTTGTCAAGTGTTTGTCTTTTTTTGGTTCCTCTGATTTTTAGAAGTAAGGCTTGAAATGTAACGTTTTGATATGATGTATTTCTTGGTTCAGATGAAAATACTGTTATGCACCGCTGAAATACTGTTCCGTCGCCTTCCCTTAATCTGCTTCGAGGACCACAATCTGTTGAACACTGCAGTAGCCTAATACATTTCTCACAGCGTTTCACTCACATTCCTTGAAGAGCTATAACCTTAGATTAAGTCCCACTGGAGAAAATTGTAAAACACGTGGAATGGAGGATTTCTGGCGTGCCTACACACTGCCTGAATATGTACATGGGGAGCTATCTTCAAGATCCTCAGGCTGTTCCCAAAGGCATGTTGAGCCCACTCACTTATGCCCTCTCTTACCAAAAACATTTACTGAATGGTTGACAAGTGGAAATGATGTTACTGTAAAATAAATCAACACAGCGCATTATCTGTTTGGTTATCACATTCATGGGATGTGCATTGCACTTCCTGAGATGATCCATGACTGCTGTACGTTAGGTATACACTGATTGTACAAAACATTAAGAATACCTTACTAATATTGAGTTGCAGCCCCTCAGAACGGTGTCAATTTGTCGGGGCATGGACTCTTACAAAGTGTCGAAAGCGTTCCACAGGGACGCCGGCCCATGTTTTCTCCAACAACTCCCACAGTTGTGTAAAGTTGGCTGGATGTCCTTTGGGTGGGGGACCATTCTTGATACACTCGGGAAACTGTTGAGTGTGAAAACCCCAGCAGCGTTGCAGTTCTTGACACACACTGATGGAAGTGGTTTTAACAGGTGACATCACCTGGATTAACCTGGTATGTCTATGTCATAAGAAGAGCAGGTGTTCCTAATGCTTTGTACACTTAGTGAACAGTACCTTTTTAAGGACAACCCATTGGGCATCAGTTCAATGTCTAGTTTTGATTTACATTTGGCTGAGTTGTCAACTAATGTGAATTCAACGTGAATTCAACATTTCATTAGAGTTAGGTTAAACATTGGGTGAAAAAAATCCCAAATTCACTTAAGTTGATGGCTTTTTGCAAATCCAATTAGTTTTCCATGTATATTCGAACTCATTACAATTTTTGGTTTATAGTTGAAATGATGTGGAAACAATGTTGATTCAACCAGTTTTTGCCCAGTGGGAAATGAATCATTGCCAGCTTCTTCACATTCTTACATAACTAACAATACCGCTGCTTTATCAATGAGCTATTATGCATATCGTCATGATGAAAAATAACCAATACCTGAAAGTCGTGAAGCTGGGGGAGGTAATATTAATGCATGTAAATACTATTCATATGACTATTATTCACAGTTCAGACAGCACAATTGTTTAAAAACTGCAAGTGTACAAGTAGGTTTTCACTTTGTAGCACGAGGCTTCCCATCGGCAACATTAATAATTGCCACATTGATCCTAATAGTTCCCTTTTTTTATTTCACACTGAGGTGAATTTTTATGATGAAGAGACACACATGGAGAGGAGGCAGTGTGTCAACAGTGTGGGCTGAAGCTGAGAGAGGACTCAGAGGATGAATACTGGCATAATTATAGAGAATACATGTTGATCTCCAAATAGCAGCAGTGCAAAAACCACTCTCCTCAATCCAACACTGACACTTACATGACAGGACCAAAAGTATGTGGACAACTGCTCGTCAAACATCTCCTTTCAAAACCATGGCCATTAATATGGAGTTGGTCCCCATTTGCTGCTATAACAGCCTCAACTCCTATTGGAAGGCTTTCCACTAGTTGTTGGAACATTGCTGCAGGAACTTGCTTCCATTCAGCCACAAGAGCATTAGTGAGGTTGGGCCCTGTGTTGAGATTCGGCCTGGCTCGCAGTCAGCGTTCCAATTCATCCCAAAGGGGTTCGATGGGGTTGAGGTAAGGGCTCTGTGCAGGCCAGTCAAGTTCTTCCACACTGATCTCAACAAACCATTTCTGTATGGACCTCGCATTGTGCACGGGGGCATTGTCATGCTGAAACAGGAAAGGGCCTTTCCCAAACTGTTAGCACAAAGTTGGAAGCACAGAATTGTCTAGAATGTCATTGTTTGCTGTAGCGTTATGATTTCCCTTCACTGGAACTAACCCAAACCGTAAAAAACAGCCCCAGAACATTATTCCTCCTCTCCCAAACTTTACAGTTGGCACTGTGCATTCGGGCGGGTAGCGTTCTCCTGGCTTCCGCCAATTCCAAAATCATCTGTCGGACTGCCAGATGGTGAAACGTGATTCATTACTCCAGAGAACACTTGGCAACGCGCATGGTGGTCTTAGGCTTGCTCGGCCATGGAATCCCATTTCAAGAAGCTACCGCCGAACAGTTCTTATGCTGAAGTTGCTTCCAGAGGCAGTTTGGAACTCGGTAGTGAGTGTTGCAACCAAGGACAGACGATTTTTACACGAGCAGTCCCGTTCTGTGAGCTTGTGTGGCCTACCACTTCACGGCTGAGCTGTTGTTGCTCTTAGATGTTTCCACTTCTCAATAACAGCACTTACAGTCGACCGGCAGAGCTCTAGCAGGACAGAAATTTGACAAACTGACTTGTTGGAAAGGTGGCATCCTATGACAATGCCACATTGAAAGTCACTGTGCTTTTCAGTAAGGCTATTCTACTGCCAATGTTTTCAGATGGAGATTGCATGGCTGTGTCCTCGATTTTATACACCTGTCAGCAACGAGTGTGGCTGAAATAGCCGAATCCACTAATTTGAATGGGTGTCCTCATACCTTTGTGTATATATAATAACGCAAGCAAGATTGTAACATCAAATTTACCTTGCCATCATACCTCAGAATGATGGAGAAACAGATATTTCCCCAAAAATGTAAAGGTCTATAAATGCTTACAAACTGACTAGCAAAAATCCTTGCCAGCTAATATTAGCTAGCTACAGTTATCTCATTTCAACTCTGATTTGCAAGCTGAGTAGCTAGCTAGCATTCGTGGGCTTCATCTGCTAACCCCAAACAGCACACCTGACACTGTTTTTATAAAAGTTTATTATGTGTAGGGCAAAAATGTATTAAGAATCAAACTATGGTAATAGCTCATGTCAAACTACTACTAACATCGTCCAAGACACAAAGGGACCATTATGACTGGCCCTTGCTGACATTTAAAAAAAAACTCTAATACCTCACATGAAGTAGTACTACCCTTGCTCTTACCAAGCATACATTAGGACAGAGTAGGTGCACAGCTGACCTCAGCTAAATGTACATCAAAATGCCTTTTAAAGTGGTCAGTAAGCTAAATCAGAGTCACACAGTGATTCTTGGTAGTCTTAAACAAATCTGCTTTGAAACAAAAGTGTACAACTCACACACAAGGTTATGGGCTTAAAAAAAGACACGTACCATGTCATATATAGAGTTGAAATGTATTCAATTTTGAGTTTGGAACCAAATATTACCATAGCCAAGGGACGTAGGGGTGCTGAGGGTGCTGCAGCACACTCTAAAAAATCTGAATTAAAAATATATACACTTGACTTGTAACCATTTCAGTGATTTTACTGAGTTACTGTTCATATGAGGAAATCAGTCAATTGAAATTCATTCATTAGGCCATAATCTATGGATTTCACATGACTGGCAATACAGATATGCATCTGTTGATCACAAATCTGTTGATCACAAAGAAATTGCCTCACAATGGGCCTCAGGATCTCATCATGCTATTTTTGTGCATTCAAATTACCATTGATAAAATGCAATTGCGTTCATTGTCTGTAGGTTCTGCCTGCCCATAACATAACCCCACTCTGTTCACAACGTTGACATCATCAAACCGCTCGCCCACACAATGCCATACACTTGATCTGCAGTTGTGAGGCCGGTTGGACGTATTGCAAACTTTTCTAAAACAATGTCGGAGGCGGCTTATGGTAGAGAAATGAACGTAACATTTTCTGGCAACAGCTCTAGTGGACATTCCCGCAGTCAGCATGCACTGGGCCTTTACTAGTCCTGTATTAGCAGACCGATATAACTTGACTCAACCCCACCCCCCCAATTACTTCCTGCAGCTATGAATATTACACTTATATACATCACAGAAGACTGAAATATAACAAAACTGTTTGACATAGGAACACTGGATTTTCGTTGTTTTATTTTATGTATAATCCTTCTTAGTTATGAAATATATTAATAACATTCCACCCATGAGGCCAAAGAGTGCACTTTTGGTCATTGAATTCAGGAAAGGGCTACTCATAGTAGTCTAACACTCTAAATCCCAGCACCTAAATCTTCGATGACATGGTACGGTTATAATAATATTTGAGAAGGCAGAGTTTTTGACAAGTACACTAGTTACCTTACATGAAACGGTTTCAGGAAATACATTTTGCATGCATCTGTCAGAGGGAAAATACGCTTTTTCAATGTATAGAGGCATACACACAACACCCTTTTTTGCTTTAGGAGGCTGCTCACGAAGATGTGGGTGTCTGTGTGGGTGGGCGGGAATTCACAAGTCCATCCAATTGGAAAGGACTGGTAACTAAGACAAATTACTGGCATAAATTCTTCACAGGTTTTGTGATTTGAATGATACATTTCAGTTGAAATGACAATGTACACAGAATGTCCGTAGGAGTTTGATAAATACATTTCAGTCTGCTTTCAGATGAATATAGGATCATGTACATTCTATGTTGTTTAATCGGTTGCATTTAGGCCTGCAGTATTTACTATATGCTGCAATCTGGGTTGCTCCAGTGACCTTGCTTCGGGAATTATGTCAGTCGTCTGGTCATGGGCCTTTGAAGGGGAAAATGTTAAATACACATCTAATTTAGCTTTGTGGAACGTTTAATGACAGCACAGAATTCAAATCGTTTTTTTTTATATTGTTAAAAACGCACTTACCACTTACTTAGTCTTCAGTTGGCAATTGCAAGGAGCAAAATTTTGCGATGCCACTTCGGCACAAGCGAAACGCAAAGCAATTGTTCACCTGCCTGAGCCATACTAACTTTATGAAGAACTGTTAAATGAGCCATGTGCTGCCTACCGTCTTCGCCCAATATCTAACAAGCGCAAAACTTAAGTAACTTAAGTAAATAAGTATAACCCAGGACCTACGTGGATTTGAGTCCTACTCAGTTCACCATTACTTGAAGACCTAAACATTTGACATTGGCAATATTAGTACTACCAAAAGGGAATAAGATACTTTTTGATAAATCCCATTAATTCCAAAATGATAAATTTACCAGTGCATGCTAACAAAGTAAAGACACTTTGACAAACCTAAAGGTATGTTAAATCATGGTAGTCAGATGTGTCAGTCATGCTTAGGGAGTGTCATCATCCCTGCTGGTGTCCTCAGCTGAACCCAGGACCAGTAATAAAACACAAGCATGAGTTACAATTAGTTCATGTGGCCAATGTCCTTGGCGTAATTTGGATACAACCGACATAACACGCACTCATTGTGTCATATTTAAGCAATAAGGCATGAGAACCCAGGGATTACCGTGTGACAGCCCGTAGGAGGGTGTGATTCACGATAATTACCCGGTTCGAGGGTCTTATTGATTTTTTATAAAACAGGTTGTTTGGATCCTGATTGGTTGATAGCACGGAGTTATTCACAACAATTACATTATTTAGCAGATGCTCTTATCCAAAGCGATTTACAGGATAAATTAAGGTTAATTGCCTTGCATTTGATTTGCAAAAGTTTGTCTAAACCTTGCTGCCTGCCTCTACACCGTACCATAGAGCAGGGGTTTTCTTGTCTTGCCCGGGACCCACGCCCAGGCAAACTGGCGACCCAGAGACACCGTCGTCTGTTAGCAAATAAATATCTAATCACGTCTTGTCTTATTATCAGGTGAATGCAGGGGAGAACGACAGCCGGTTCTCATTGAATCCACAGAAGTTCAAGGCCAACCGAGCTACTGCAGGCATTGTTAACAGAAAAAAGGATCCCCCATTATAGTGAATGGAAAAATTTGCATTATTGTGGTCAATATTCTTGTACATAAGACAATCAAAGAAAATTGTGTGTAGTTTGAAAAAAGAAACAATTTAATCAATTTTAGAATACGGCTGTAAGATAACAAAATATTGAAAAAGTCAAGGGGTCTGAATACTTTCCGAATGCACTGTAGGCATTGCTCTTATCTAGGTGGGTGAGGGCAGTGTGGAGTGCAATTGAGATTGCATCATTTATGGATCTGTTGGGGGCGGTATGCAAATTGGAGTGGGTCTAGGGTGTCTGGGATGGTGGAGTTAGTCTGTGCCATAACCAGCCTCTCAAAGCACTTAATGATTACAGAAGTGAGTGCTACAGGGCGGTAGTCCTTGTGGCATGAAGCCTTAGAGTTCTTGGGGACAGGAATAATGGTGTTCATCTTAAAACAGGTGAGGATTACAGACTGGGACAAGAAGAGGTTGAAACTGACCGTGAATATGCCTGCCAGCTATTTTGCGCATGCTCCGAGAATGGACCCTGGAATACCGGCCCCGCGGCCCCGCGGCCCTGCGGGTGTCGACCTGATTAAAGACCTTTCTCACGTCGGCCTCAGGTAGCGAGATCACCCAAGCCACACGGTCGGTGAGGGCCCTCACACCTGGCACGATGTTGTTGTTGTCAAAACATGCATAAAAAACATGGAGTTGGTCTGGTAAAGAGGCATCGTTGGGCAGATCACGGTTGGGTCTTCCTTTGTCATCCGTAATGGACTGTAGTCTGCCATGCGTGGTGGGCGTCGGAGCCTGTGTAGTATGATTACACCTTATTCCTATATTGTCCTTTTCTCGTGATGACTCTGCGGAGGTCATTGCGGGACTTCTTGTACTTATTCCTGTCCTCTGCCATGGCCTCAGAGTTGTCTACAATAGCTCTGTGTGTTGTAGCACTGTCCTTTAGTTTAGCGCCAACCTCTGTGTTACTCCAGAGCTTTTAATTGGGGAAGAGGCGAACCCTCACCATGGGGACAACAGCGCCGATATATTTTCTAATAATGCCGGCGACAGAGTCTCAAAACACATTCAAATCAGTGCTAGCAAAGCAGTCCTCTAGCATAATCTCTGATTCTGGTGACCATTTTCAACAGAGCGAGTCACAGTACTTCCTGTTTGAGTTCTGCTTGTAAACAGGAAGCAGACGTGTGGAGTCATGATCTAATTTGCCGAATGGCGGACGAGTGAAGGCCTTGTATGCTGACTTGTGGGTAGAATAACAGTGGTAGGACTTTATTGCCCCGAGTGGCATTGGAGATGTATTGATGGAAGTTGGGCATCCCGTGTATTAGTGACGCGGAATTAAACGTGCCGGCAACCAGAAAAGCAGCCTCTGGATGTAGCGTTTCTTGCTTGTTTATAGCCTTGTACAGCTCGTTAAGTGCCAGGTTGTTATTTTTCTCGTACTGAGGTGGAATGTATACAACAGTCACGATGACAGCTGAAATCTCCCTCGGGAGGTAAAAGGGTCGGCATTTGACCATCAGGTATTCCAAGACAGGTGAACAGTGGGTCAACACTTCTACCGCGTTCGAGTTAGCATACCAGTTGGTGTTGATGTGTCCCCCCTAGATGTCCCGAATCCACTGTCCAGTCCGTCTGGTGAATGGAGAATCCATCGAGTTGGATAGCCATGGGGGGTATCTTGTCCGAGAACCGTGTTTCAGAAAAGAAGAGACCTGTCCAGCCCGTCCATTTATGTTGGCATACTCATGTTCCAGGAGCCATGTTGAATTGCATTTACCTATGACTCCCACCTAGGCTAATCAACCATCATTCTAAGACAAGCTTAAAATTGACTCAATGGTCAAGTTTGTTTTTAACTTACAGTATGCTGCGGTCTTAACCAAGTGTGAAGGTGGCATTACCACATACGACTGGGAAGAATCCACTTGAACACCCCTCTAATTCGTAATTACAAGTGGGAAACACATCTATGATGCCACGTTCAAAACAACTGGCTCGTCGGATCTAGGAACTCGGAAACCTCTGACTTCTGACTTCAGTACGTTCAAGACAACTGGGAACTTGGGAAAAAAGTAGCTCTGACTGGGAAAAATAGTTTTGAGCATCAACGGAATTCCAGCTCCTTTATCTTGAGTGGTCAACTCGGGAAATTCCAAGTCGGAAACTCGGGTATCTTGCTAGAGCTCTGACTTTACAACCGGAAGATCACTGATGTCATGATTTGACCATCTTTTTTTTGGGGGGGGGGAGTGTCCAGTTGTCTTGAAACCACCATCATTCCTGAGCACCAACTTCACCCACATGCTGACCTCAGACATCAACTACTGAGAAAATGACCTCGATAACAGCATTTTCGGCAGTTAAATGTAACAAAACATTATTTATAAAAAGCAACCTATTAATATGGTTTTTGAACACAACAATTTCTTTACAAGCACGACACTGTAGCTGTACTTTTAGTTTATGGTGAACGCACCTTGTTGGCCAATCAACGTTTTTCAACTAGTTCAAGCATGTAAATGCATCCAACTGGTATTTACAGCTAATTACCATCTCCAGTTGGTTATGAATGCAGCATTGTTGGTGCTTTTTGTGATAGTTGCGGGCAAAAATAATTGATTTGCTCTGGCAACTCTGACATTTTGCAGTGATTCCTGTCCAATGTGTCACGAAAATGCACTGGTGAGGGAAAAGTATGGTTTGATTGAACCATTTTCGGGCTGTAAAAGTGCGGCGATTGTTTAAAATTGCGAGCCCTCTTTTTGAAATGCGGTGATCAGACAGTAATATTGCAGTTATTTGAATGTTATTGGGCAGTTTTCCATTGAAAAAAGCCCTGCCTGTGTAACTGGCATGCTCTTGCATGAGCATGCCAGAGATTGGGCATTCCTCTGCCCAGGTGTTGCTGGCACATACCCGATCTAAAAACAACTGGATAGTTCATTTCAAATATCAACTAAGAGCTAAACACATATGTTATCGCAAATCTGTTCGTCGATGACGCAGTCTATGAGCGGCACACAACCATTGGTTGACGCATGCAATGTCTGAGCAGGGGAACACAACCTATATGGAGGAACCGTGTGAGCATGCTTTCCCACATGAGAGGGAACACCCACCTACAGAAAGGAACCTTTCTTTTAAATGGCCATATTAAACATCTCTATTTATCCACCATCTTATACAACTCATTTGTCTATTTTCTGTTCATTCCTGATGAAGACACTTCCTGAAATGTGTTGGGGGGAGGGATTCTAAAGAAATATTCCATTGTCCTACGAAGATTGCTGAATATCCTTTACTTTTCATGTTCACTGCATTGTTCATTCACCTTGGTTTGAAAGTAATGTAGCGAAAGCACCTTCTAGACTTAATACACTTACTGTTAAAATAATCCTTTCAGGTTATAACCATCGAGACACATTTATAGAAATATCTGTCTGCCTTTATTGGAATGTGGGTGGGCATTGAAATCCACAGATTTGGTACATGGTCAAATACACGAGACCCTTGACAGCAATGATGGTCTAACCGTCATTTCAATTGAACTGATAAATGTAACTTACTTTGTAAAGATATTGTATGATTCAGGATCATTCCAAACCAATCCACGAAGCGACCACACAACAAAACAAATAAACTGTGGATGGTAAGACTGTATTGGTTTGAGAGAATAAATCTACTGTCAATATTACATGGGTAGTTATGGGTTCTGGCCCCCAAAAAATGATTTATACACACACACACACACACACACACGTTCAAAAGTCTGGGGTCACGTAGAAATGTCCTTGTTTTTGAAAGAAAAGCACATTTTTTGTCCATTAAAATAGCACCAAATTGATCAGAAATACAGTGTAGACATTGTGAATGTTGTAAATGACTATCGTAGCTGGAAACGGTTGATTTTGAATGGATATCTACATAGGCCCATTATCAGCAACCATCACTCCTGTGTTCCAATGGCACGTTGTGTCAGCAAATCCAAGTTTATAATTTTAAAAAGGATAATTGATCATTAGAAAACCCTTTTGCAATTATGTTAACACAGCTGAAAACTGTTGTTCTGATTAAAGAAACAACAAAACTGGCCATCTTTCACAGAACAGCGCAAACTGGCCCTAACCAGAGAGGAGTGGGAGGCCCCGGTGCACAGCTGAGCAAGTACATTAGTGTCTAGTTTGAGAAACAAACACCAGTCTCAACGTCAACAGTGAAGAGGCGACACCGAGATGGGGGTTGCAAAAAAAAGCCATATCTCAGACTGGCCAATAAAAAGATTAAGATGGGCAATGCAGACACTGGACACTGGACAAAGGAACTCTGCCTAGAAGGCCAGCATCCCGGAGTCGCCTATTCACTGTTGACGTTGAGACTGGTGTTTTGCGGGTACTATTTTATGTAGCTGCCAGTTGAGGACTTGCGAGGCGTCTGTTTTTTAAACTAGACACTAACGTACTTGTCCTCCTGCTCAGTCTTGCACCTTGGCCTCCCACTCTTTCTATTCTGGTTAAAGCCAGTTTGCACTGTTCTGTGAAGGGAGTAGTACACAGCGTTGTACAAGATCTTCAGTTTCTTGGCAATTCTCGCATGGAATAGCCTTCATTTCTCAGAACAAGAATACGAGTTTCAGAATATAGTGATTTGTTTCTGGCCATTTTAAGCCTGTAATCGAACCCACAAATGCTGATGCTCCAGACACTCAAATAGTCTAAAGGCCAGTTTTATTGCTTCTTTAATCAGCACAACAGTTTTCAGCTGTGCTAACATAACATAATTGCAAAAGGGTTTTCTAAATGATCAATTTGCCTTTTAAAATGATAAACTTGGATTAGCTAACACAACTTGCCATTGAAACACAGGAGTGATGGATGCTGATAATGGGCCTCTGTACGCCTATGTAGATATTCCATTCAAAATCTGCCATTTCCAGCTACAATAGCCATTTACAATGTTAACAATGTCTACACTGTATTTATGATCAATTTGATGTTATTTGATGGACAAACAAAATGTGATTTTCTTTCAAAACAATAACGTTTCTAAGTGACCCCAAACCTTTGAACGGTAGTGTGTGTACAGTCGTGGACAAAAGTTGTGAGAATGACAAGTATTCATTTTCAAAGTTTGCTGCTTCAGTGTCTTTAGATATTTTTGTCAGATGTTACTATAGAGTACTAAAGTATAATTACAAGCATTTCATAAGTGTCAAAGGCTTGTATTGACAATTACATGAAGTTGGTGCAAAGAGTCAATATTTGCAGTGTTGATCCTTCTTCTTCAAGACCTCTGCAATCCGCCCTGGCATGCTGTCATTTAGCTTCTGGGACACATCCTGACTGATGGCAGCCCATTCTTGCATAATCAATGCGTGGAGTTTGTCAGAATTTGTGGGGTTTTGTTTGTGTTTTTGTTTGTGCACCCGCCTCTTGAGGATTGACCACAAGTTCTCAATGGGATTAAGGTCTGGGGAGTTTTCTGGCCATGGACCCAAAATATCAACGATTTGTTCCCCGAGCCACTTAGTTAGCACAAGGTACTCCATCATGCTGGAAAAGGCATGGTTCATCACCAAATTGATCCTGGATGGTTGCTCTCGGTGGATGTGTTCGTACCATTCTTTATTCATGGCTGTGTTCTTAGGCAATATTGTGAGTGAGCCCACTTCCTTGGCTGAGAAGCAACCCTACACATGTATGGTCTCAGGATGCTTTACTGTTGCCATGACACATGACTGATGGTGACGCTCACCTTGTCTTCCCAGGACAAGCTTTTTTCCGGATGCCCCAAACAATCGGAAAAGGGATTCATCAGAGAAAATGACTTTACCCCAGTCCAATCCCTGTACAGTGGAAATGTTTTTTGGGGGGATTCAGTTCATTTGCATGGCAAAGAGGGACTTTGCAATTAATTGCAATTCATCTGATCACCCTTCATAACATTCTGGAGTATATGCAAATTGCCATCATACAAACTGAGGCAGCAGACTTTGTGAAAATGAATATTGTGTCATTCTCAAAACTTTTGGCCACGACTGTGTGTGTGTGTGTGTGTGTATATATAATATGTAAAAAAAGACTCAATAATATGAAATATCAACAAGCTCTACCCTTGAACACTGAACATCTGAAAAAAAGAGCTATTGACTAAATATAATCCAACTGAACATGTGGATACCATAATAACAACATACGTCGGGCACATACTTAACCATACATGAGTTGCCTTTATTATCTTGCACATTATTCTGTGTCCACACAATTGCCCTGAAAATGCTTTAAGACAACATTTCCTTCTCTTTTTCATAGACATTCACCCCCCGTTTGTCAGCCTGATAGTTGGTCTGCAGTTGATAAATGAGTCATTCTCCATAGGAATAGAATCTAGTCATTGTATTTCTGTCATTCTCTTCCTGTATTTTGTCTTCAACCGTAGCCCTGGAAATAGGCTGGATGAAGCAGCGACCGTAGTGCAGTAATGCCACTCTGCCTCTGTCCGTCCACTCCATTCTGCTCCAACTGCAAGCTCCAGTGATAACCGAGGGAAGTCCTTTTTAAGACATGACCCCGAAGACAGGGTTATGGCGGCAGATGCTCGGTCCGATTTCCTCATAGTCTTTTTTGGTGTGGCACACTTGGTAAAACTCCGGCTGAGGAAAGAGTAGATATGACCGTTATTATTTGTTGGTGTACACTTTCTTTCAAGTTTCCTATTTTATATTCTAACCAAGGCTAACAAAGCCTCCAAGTGTCTGTCTTGAGCTTTTTACATCAGTAGAATATATACATACATCTCTCAAAAAAATAAAGGGAACACTAAAATAACACATCCTCGATCTGAATGAATGAAATATTCTAATGAAATACTTTTTTCTTTACATAGTTGAATGTGCTGACAACAAAATCACACAAAAATGATCAATGGAAATCAAATTTAGCAACCCATGGAGGTCTGGATTTGGAGTCACTCAAAATTAAAGTGGAAAACCACACTACAGACTGATCCAACTTTGATGTAATGTCCTTAAAACAAGTCAAAATGAGGCTTAGTAGTGTGTGTGGCCTCCACGTGCCTGAATGACCTCCCTACAACGCCTGGGCATGCTCCTGATGAGGTGGCAGATGGTCTCCTGAGGGATCTCCTCTAAGACCTGGACTAAAGCATCCGCCAACTCCTGGACAGTCTGTGGTGCAATGTGGTGTTGGTGGATGGAGCAAGATATGATGTTCCAGATGTGCTCAATTGGATTCAGGTCTGGGGAACGGGAGGGCCAGTCCATAGCATCAATGCCTTCCTCTTGCAGGAACTGCTGACACACTCCAGCCACATGAGGTCTAGCATTGTCTTGCATTAGGAGGAAGCCAGGGCCAACCGCACCAGCATATGGTCTCACAAGGGGTCTGAGGATCTCATCTCGGTACCTAATGGCAGTCAGGCTACCTCTGGCGAGCACATGGAGGGCTGTGCGGCCCCCCAAAGAAATGCCACCCCACACCATGACTGACCCACCGCCAAACCGGTCATGCTGGAGGATGTTGCAGGCAGCAGGACGTTCTCCACGGCATCTCCAGACTCTGTCACGTCTGTCACATGTGCTCAGTGTGAACCTGCTTTCATCTGTGAAGAGCACAGGGCGCCAGTGGCGAATTTGCCAATCTTGGTGTTCTCTGGCAAATGCCAAACGTCCGGCACGGTGTTGGGCTGTAAGCACAACCCCCACCTGTGGACGTCGGGCCCTCATACCACCCTCACGGAGTCTGTTTCTGACCATTTGAGCAGACACATGCACACGGCCTCCTCCACGTCTCCTGATGTACTTGCCTGTCTCCTGGTAGCGCCTCCATGCTCTGGACACTACGCTGACAGACACAGCAAACCTTCTTGCCACAGCTCGCATTGATGTGTCATCCTGGATGAGCTGCACTACCTGAGCCACATGTGTGGGTTGTAGACTCCGTCTCATGCTACCACTTGAGTGAAAGCACCGCCAGCATTCAAAAGTGACCAAAACATCAGCCATGAAGCATAGGAAATGAGAAGTGGTCTGTGGTCACCACCTGCAGAACCACTCCTTTATTGGGGGTGTCTTGCTAATTACCTAGAATTTCCACCTGTTGTCTATTCCATTTGCACAACAGCATGTGAAATTTATTGTAAATCAGTGTTGCTTCCTAAGTGGACAGTTTGATTTCACAGAAGTGTGATTGACTTGGAGTTACATTGTGTTGTTTAAGTGTTCCCTTTATTTTTTTGTTTGTTTGTTTGTTTGTTTGTTTGTTTGTTTGTTTGTTTGTTTGTTTGTTTGTTTGTTTGTTTGTTTGTTTGTTTGTTTGTTTGTTTGTTTGTTTGTTTGTTTGTTTGTTTGTTTGTTTGTTTGTTTGTTTGTTTGTTTGTTTGTTTGTTTGTTTGTTTGTTTGTTTGTTTGTTTGTTTGTTTGTTTGTTTGTTTGTTTGTTTGTTTGTTTGTTTGTTTGTTTGTTTGTTTGTTTGTTTGTTTGTTTGTTTGTTTGTTTGTTTGTTTGTTTGTTTGTTTGTTTGTTTGTTTGTTTGTTTGTTTGTTTGTTTGTTTGTTTGTTTGTTTGTTTGTTTGTTTGTTTGTTTGTTTGTTTTTGTTTGTTTGTTTGTTTGTTTGTTTGTTTGTTTGTTTGTTTGTTTGTTTGTATGTATGTATGTATGTATGTATGTATGTATGTATGTATGTATGTATGTATGTATGTATGTATGTATGTATGTATGTATGTATGTATGTATGTATGTATGTATGTATGTATGTATGTATGTATGTATGTATGTATGTATGTATGTATGTATGTATGTATGTATGTATGTATGTATGTATGTATGTATGTATGTATGTATGTATGTATGTATGTATGTATGTATGTATGTATGTATGTATGTATGTATGTATGTATGTATGTATGTATGTATGTATGTATGTATGTATGTATGTATGTATGTATGTATGTATATATATATATATATATATATATATATATATATCTCTGATAGAGGGATCTTTGTTAACTCATGTTACTAAGTTTTAGCACTCACAGTTGATGCCAACATAGACCCGCCGAACCAAACAGCATATCTCTGCATGTGGTGAGTGATGACTTGCACGTCGACGGGTTTGGGCTGACAAGAACACATGAAACATGTCATTATTGAGCCAATAACACCTATGATTATGCTGGAAATGCAAAAATATGACATCATTTTGAACATTTCAGGAGCCACAACACCCATAAAGCTGAAGCATCCCTATAGAGTACATCAGCTGACTATAGGTCAAATGTCAAATGGGTTCTCACCTTCAGCTTGGCACCGCTCAGTTCCTCACTGAGTTTCAGTCTGCCGTCCACTGTCCTTTTCAGGTCCCTCTGCAGACGTCGGCCAAAGTCTCTGAACATAGTGGATCCTCCAGAGAGCACGATGTTCTGCATAGCAACAGACAAGGTAAATAGACACTTGGAACCCTCGACATACTCCTGAATAGATCACTTAGAAAGTCAAACATTTCATCCTCCTACTTAATCTCATAACTTCTGGATGGAGACAAGTCTCGGAATCTGGCATAAGTATATAGTTTCAGTAAATCACGAGGACTGCATTTCTATTGTCAAACGCGATGTTCTTGTCGCCCGTCATGTGAAAGAAATAAAACAAACTTGAACTCCCCAGACGTACCTTATAGAGGGGACGTCTGACGTCAATAGGGCAGTTCTGAATGACTTCATCAACAACCTCGGAGATGGGTTGGGTGAAGTCAGGGTTGGCAAACTGGGGGAGGAGGAAAGTACAACACATACAGTACAACCAATGTTATTATGATACAATTAGAGCCGAGTGATTAACAGAAATGTCAGTTCAATTATTTGAATTCCAATTCGTTCAGTTTTTTCCCTGTGAGCTCAATGCCGCATGTCTCACAGTTTCTCTAGAGATAAATCAGATCCAGCCTGAACTGTGCAATGTAGTTGTAGTTTCCAACAGGCCAATATTCTATATAGTTTAGCGCATTAAAAAGTGGTAATTAGCTACAATGACCATAATCCATTGTGCATCTACTTGTCCAGTCTTTCTTTTAAGCCTGCTACTGAACAGAGAAGAGTGGTCGTGAGGTGACAGAGCAGCTGTTACTTTGCGAGGTACATCATATGACACCTGCCCGTCAAACATCGCATTCCAAAATCATAGGCATTAATATGGAATTGGTCCCCCCTTTACTGCTATAACAGTCTCTACTCTTCAAGACTTTCCACTCGATGTTGGAACATTGCTGCAGGGTCTTGCTTCCATTCAGACAAGAGCGTTAGTGAGGTCGAGCACTAATGTTGGGTGATTAGGCCTGGCCCGAACTCACCGTTCCAATTCATCCCAAAGGTGTTCGATGGGGTTGAGGTCAGGGCTCTGTGCAGGCCAGTCAAGTTCTTCCACACCGATCTCAAATAAACATTTTAGTATGCACCTCGCTTTGTGCACGGGGATATTGTCATGCTGAAACAGGAAAGGGCCTTCCCCAAACCGTTGCCACAAAGTTGGAAGCACAGAATCGTCTAGAATGTAATTGTATGCTGTAGCATTACGATTTCCCTTCACTGGACCTATGGGGCCTAGCCCGAACCATGAAAAACAGCCCCAGACCTTTGCTTTCGGGCACGTAGCGTTCTCCTGGCATCCGCCAAACACAGATTTGTCTGTCGGACTGTCAGATAGTGAAGCACGATTCCTCACTACAGAGAACAAATTTACACTGCTCCAGAGTCCAAGGGCGGTGAGCTAGACACTACTCCAGCCAACACTTGGCATTACGCATGGTAATCTTAGGCTTGTGTGTGGCTGCTCGGCCATCAAAACCCATTTCATGAAGCTCCCGACACAGTTATTGTGCTGACGTTGCTTCCAGAGGCAGTTTGGAACTCAGTAGTGAGTGTTGCAACCAAGGACAGATGAATTTTACGCGCTGTGCTTCAGCACTTGGCGGTCCCATTCTGTGAGCTTGTGTGGCCTACTCTTAGATGTTTCCACTTCTCAATAACAGCACTTACAGTTGACTGGCACAGCTCTAGCAGGGCAGAAATTCGACAAACTGACTAGTTGGAAAGGTGGCATCCTATGACTATGCCACGCTGAAAGTCCCTGAGCTCTGCAGTAAGGTCATTCTACTGCCAATGTTTGTCTATGGAGATTGCATGGCTGTGTGCTCAATTTTATACACATCAGCAACGGGTGTGGCTGAAATAGCCAAATCCACTAATTTGAAGGGGTGTCCACATACATTTTTATATAAAAATGTATCTCTACCTGAATATACATGATCTAAGTGTTCGACAGTTGGTATTCAGCAGTCATAAAAGTATGCCTTATTTACTTTGAAGAACTACAAAAGTGATTTTGTCAGAGAGCATAGGCAGCAGCTCTATAGAGATGAGACGATGACTTAAAGTCATCACATAAAACAAAGGTAATATACACAACTGAAATATTTTATTAAAGTAAAGTCACTAAATAAATGGTTATTAAGTGATACGCAGTAATGGGCACTCACTACCATCACAAGACTTTTATTAATTATTTTATTCTGTGTTGTTACAGTATTCAACCCACATAATAAACAACGCATTTCATGTTTTCAAAATAATATTGAAACCAAAAATCGCTCGGCACTAGATACAATACATTACATAACACAAGCACAACAATATGTATTGAAAATCAATGGGATCATACCTCTGGGTGGAAGAAGATCTCAGGGCCAAGGAAGCGCTCGTAGCCCACGTCGACGGTGAACTCCTTCTTGCTGATGGAGTTGATGCCCGTGTACTGCTTGATCCACTTAGAGCCGTCCGTATCATACTTGTTGAACTCTTTCACCAGGTCAGGGCAGACATAACTGAACCTTTCCTGGAACCATTATCAATTGTAAGTCATAACCGAGTGTACATAAGACACTGGGTAGATGCCAAAGAGTTAACAAGGAGTCATAATCTGTGACTGTACATTACTGGTCAATGGTGCAGCAATACTGACCTCTGCTGTTTAACCTGAGAAATGCTCACAAATAATACAGGTAATAATTCCTTTGGTTTGTGAAGGGAACAAAAAAAGTTATACATGTGCTGGTACCTTGATGGCTTTGGCTGTTTCCAATGACTGCTCTGGTGGGATGCCCACCTCCCGCTCTCTCAGCAGCTGCTGGGTGAAGTAGGTGATGTCACGACCAGCGATGGGAATGTGCTTTATACAGCTACCGATGACGTAGCCTTCTGCCTGGAAGAAAACAACACCGATTGACAACACAATCTATTATCACTCGTACAGTAATGTAACGTTACCATGTATGTGTGAGCAATAGTATATAGTTAGAATACATCCGAGTAGTGTTCAGTAGGGCACACTGTTCCAAACATTTACAGCAGATTAAGAAAATGTACTCTTGTTGGACAAGTTCAGGAAGTACCTCCACGTTCCACTTTGTTTCAAAACGTTTGCTACCTACTAAACATGACCCAGTTCTCATAAAGACTGTATGAAATGACGATCGAACGAATGTACCCACCACTGGGATGACGTGGGTGACCCCGTCACCGCTGTCAATCACCGTCCCTGTCAGGGTCCTCTCGCCCAATTGTCTGGAGGTCCATGAGGCTGCCAGCGCCAGGACCGCCTGAGGAGGAAAACACAGACCGTGTCACTTTCCACTAATGACGACAACCCGTATTCGCAAAGGAGTGCTAAATCTAGGATCAGTTTAGAATTTTAGATAACAAATCAATACAATTATATAGTCAGGGGAGTTCTGAACCTAGATCAGCACTCCTACTCCTTTTTTGAAAAGAGACCCAGAATTGAGATCCACCCAGGAGTTTCACGGACACCCTCATTTCCTCTGTGAAGTGTGTTGAGAGTTGTGATAATGCACTCAAAATCAAGTTTGACTTGACCCTTGAACATGACGAGGTGCAGGGAAGAGATTATATAGAACCAACCAAGAACAGAGAGGATTTACCTGTACAGCGATGTAAAGACCTGGAACGTTGAAGGACTCAAACATAATCTCTGCTGTGTACTCTCGGTTTTCAGGGGTATTCAGAGGAGGCTCTGTCTGTGGAAAAGAAAAGGTACAAATCCCATAGGTTCCTGCTACTAAATAGCATACTTTCCACACTAACGTGCAGGTTATGAACGTACCAAGAGGAAGTAGTGGTCTTCGGGCTCTGCCCGCAGATACTTGAAGATGACCTGTTCCATGAACCTCTCCATGAGATCCCAGTCATCCACGATCCCATGACGAATGGGCCACTGTTACAAGGGGAACAACCACACCCAACAGTTCTCCATTAGGCTACTCAGTTCGAACAGGCCTTCAGCATGACTTTACATTTAAACTTTAAAAAGGGGCCATAACAAAGCGAACTCCCCGACACTGTTGTTTCGAGAAAAGCTGACTAATTGGGCTGAAGAAATTGAACCGCTCTAAAATCCATAGATAGAGATATGGTTGCAAAGACTGACCATCCAACATCGTAGTTTTCACCATGTTTTGTTTACAAACATCGGAGATAGATGATATTTTCGGTTCTGATGGGATATGCCAGTTGAACTAAGCCCATGAGGCATATTGAAGTTATATTCTTCAAGAACTAATATCATTAAAGTCCAAAAACGTATGTAGCAACTGCAGACTTCCCCTTTAAGTAAACCTCCATCACTGGAAAATGCAATGTACCTTTGTTGCATAATTTGGTTTGTCTATTGCCTCGTCACCGATGTAAAAGTCCAGATCGTCCACCCCCTTCGTCATCCTGCGCTGGGCTTGGTCTCCAACCTTGGCCGACTCTTTGATGGCAATACCTGAAGTTTAGGAAGATTCAACTCCCTTAATCTTTAGTACCAGCCTACATATGATTAGGACATTGTTGATTGAAACATCATGACTTGAGGGTGCTGATAGGCAACGTTACACAGGTGAGCTGATTAAATCAAGCATAGGGAAAGCAAACTGCCTATGCTAGACATAAGAGAGGAAACTCAATGAGCGGCAGGCCTATTACTTTGATTTGTCTTGTAAAATCAGTAAACAAATAGCCACATTTTTATTAAAGAGATACTGAACGCACTGACTCTGCATGGGTTTTTCGGTTGCTCATTATGAAAAACAAGATTTCAGTCATGGGGGAGTGGTTCGATGTGGCCGTTACTGATGTTTGTCCCTCATGAGACACCGTAGGAATAAAGTCAGTATCACTTTCTCAAAATAGTCAGAATGAAATAAATTAAATTCAAAGGGCTTTCTTGGCATGGGAAACATGTTTACATTGCCAAAGCAAGTGAAATGGATAAACATTTAAATTAACAGTGAACATTACACGCACAAAAGTTTGAAAGGAATACAGACATTTCAAATGTCATAATGTGGCTATGTACAGTGTTTTACCGATGTGCAAATCATTAAAGTACAGAAGGGAAAATAAATACACATAAATATGGGAGTGGTTTAGAATTCATAGTAACTCAAGAATTCTGTAATTTTTTTAAGCGTTTTTTGCCGAGGTGCTTTTGGTCGCACGATTTTACATCTAGCTAAGGTGTTTGGTGCAGTATTTCTCAAGTAAAATATTATTGTGACGAGTTGTTTTATGTAAACAAAGTCCGATCTTCTGTGCTGCTGGGCAAGTCTGTCTCGCTGTCTGTGTTCTACTATACGACTGGATATGTATCCCGCGGTAATGGGCATGGTTGAAATCAAAACCAAACCCATAAGTAAGTGTTTTGGACGATACTGACTTTATGACCAAATTTAACCTACTTGTGCTTTTTAGACAATTTTATCACTGGAATAAATGTTTGACTAATATCAATGTCACATATGTCATTTTCAACCAGATCAGTTATTTTATGTTTTTAATTATTTTCACAACATTGAATAAATGAGGTAAACTTTATCCAACAACTTTGAGTGCAAACCCATTACACCCCATTGTTTTGTCTGAATGTACGCGTTTTATCCACCAGCTAAGCTTCTGGGAGAGCTCCATCACTCTTTTGATTTGAAAATACATTCGATACAGGACCTTCTAATCAGCAGGTTTTACATGGGTGGATTTATGGCTTGCCTGGTGACATCACAAGACGGTAAATAAGTTACACCAATAACAAAAGAGCGTTCCAAACCGCTTTGTCAATAACTGCTATTTTTTTCCATCCCCACTCAGACTCCTCCCAAACAGTCCTAGCAACATTACTGCTTGAGAATTATAATATTTTGCTTAAAAGCCATTTGTTTCTTTTTAACCATTTTAAATGGAAAGCTATTGCAGTAAGGTACTTAAATTGTACCCAGAAATGATTTGATGTTGATATAAAAACAGCTGCATTGGGCCTTTAACTAACTGCATAATGTAACTTCATTGACAAAGTTGAGATTTACCAAGAGCACTTTGGTTTCCCGGGCCCACACGTACATGAAATGTATGCACGCATGACTAAGTCAATTTTGATAAAAGTGTGCTAAAATGGCATATATTATTATTATTATTATAATGTCGGACGATGAACATTGCTCCTTCAACTACTTCCTTGTAGCCTCTAAATGCTTAGGCCTACTTGTCATCCATCCAGGCTTCTTAAAGTGCACATCATCAATCTACCGGCTACGTCAAGCCCACAGTCAGGTGGCCTTGGAAAGCTTGTCCGTTATTCGAGTCAGCAGGGGCACAAGGGGACTTCTGCTATGGAGCCATATCACTGAATATAGGCTGGACTAGCCTCCTTTCAAGCTGTGTCTGGACAGCTTTCAAGTACTGAAAACAAGTGAATATGCTAAGATGATTGAAAATAGCCAAAATTGGATTGGTCACCGAGTAACTAGTCTACGGTCCTCTTAACAAGCTAGCATTGCCATTTAGACTCAAAGTCGGCCAACTTCAAACTTTGTGGTTTTACATTTGTTGAATTAGGCTCGCCTACTTCCTTTGAGCACTCCAATCAGATAGGAAAAACAGGAAGGACCGATACCAAAATGCTTTCAGCAGATTCATTTAACTAATGGCCACACAGTATGTCCGCCTTATGAGTTAGCCAAATAATGGACTAAAGGAGCCTAAAGTTACTCCTAATAGACCAAGGACTTTCTATTTAAAGGGTAAATTGGCTCTGAAAGCCAAAACAGACAAATACTCCATCTAAACTTGAATCGAATCTCAATTGCGGTACGGTTCTAAAAACATAAATCCCTCTACTCTCATAATTGCACAAATGCAAGATGCACCCTCACTGTATTAACACAGTTGCAGCAGACAGACATTTTCAGTGAAAACACATTTGTGGCATCCATCTTCCATTTAGAACAGAATAACACTGTCCATCCAGGATGGACATTTTTCTTTGGCATCACCTTCCATTAAAATAATCACATACAGTCGAAGTCGGAAGTTTACATACACGTAGGTTGGAGACATTGAAACTAGTTTTTGACCACTCCACAAATTTCTTGTTAAACTATAGTCTTGGCAAGTCGGTTAGGACACCTACATTGTGCATGACACAAGTCATTTTTCCACCAATTGTTTACAGACAGATTATTTCACTGTATCACAACTCCAGTGGTTTAGAAGTTTACATACACTAAGTTGCCTATGGCTTTAAACAGCTTGGAAAATTCCAGAAAATTATGTCATGGCTTTAGAAGCTTCTGATAGGCTAATTGACATCATTTGAGTCAATTGGAGGTGTACCTGTGGATGTATTTCAAGGCCTACCTTCAAACTCAGTGCCTCTTTGCTTGACATCATGGGAAAAATCAGTCAAGACCTCAGATATAAAATTGTAGACCTCCACAAGTCTGGTTCATCCTTGGGAGCAATTTCCAAATGCCTGAAGGTACCACGTTCATCTGTACAAACATTAGTACGCAAGTATAACCACCATGCGACCACGCAGCCATCATACCGCTCAGGAAGGAGACACATTCCGTCTCCTAGAGATGAACGTACTTTGGTGCGAAAAGTGCAAATCAATCCCAGAACAACAGCAACGGACCTTGTGAAGATGCTGGAGGAAAAGGGTACAAAGGTATCTATATCCACAGTAAAACGAGTCCTATATCAACATAACCCAAAAGGCCGCTTTGCAAGGAAGAAGCCACTGCTCCAAAACCGCCATAGAAAAAGCCAGGCTACAGTTTGCAACTGCACATGGGGACAAAGATCACACTTTTTTTGAGAAATGTCTTCTGGTCTGATGAAACAATAACCGAACTGTTTGGCCATAATGACCATCGTTATGTTTGGAGGGAAAAGGGGGAGACTTGCAAGCCGAAGAAGACCATCCCAATCATGATGCACAGGGGTGGCAGCATCATGTTGTGGGGGTGCTTTGCTGCAGGAGGGACTGGTGCACTTCACAAAATAGATGGCATCATGAGGGAGAAAATTTTTTGATATATTGAATAAACATATCACGATATCAGTCAGGAAGTTAAAGCTTGGTCGCAAATAGGTCTTCCAAATGGACAATGACCCCAAGCATACTTCCAAAGTTGTGACAAAATGGCTTAAGGACAACAAAGTCAAGGTATTGGAGTGGCCATCACAAAGCCCTGACCTCAATCCTATAGAACATTTGTGGGCAGAGCTGAAAAAGCAAGGCCTACAAAACTGACTCAGTTAAACCAGCACTGTCAGGAGGAATAGGCCAACATTCACCCAACTTATTGTGGGAAGCTTGTGGAAGGCTACACGAAACGTTTGCCCCAAGTTTAACAATTTAAAGGCAATGCTACCAAATACTAATTGAGCGTATGTAAACTTCTGACCCACTGGGAATGTGATGAAAGAAATAAAAGCTGAAATAAATCACTATTCTGACATTTCATATTCTTAAAATGAAGTGGTGATCCTAACTGACCTAAGACAGGGACTTTTTAACTAGGATTAAGTGTCAGGAATTGTGAAAAACCGAGTTTAAATGTATTTGGCTAAGGTGAATGTAAACTTCCGACTTCACCTGTACATTCTCACATCATACACATTTAAACGAGTCAGTCCATCATGTTGCATACACTAACAGAGGACATTAATAGATTCACAAACGACCACTTTCTCAACTGCACTAGATAGAGAAGTACATAAACCGATAGAATTTACTTTGCAATTAGTAGTCCAACAGCACAAGGAACAAATTCATGTTTGAACACTTTCTTCTTAGCCGTGGGCATTCTGATGTGCCGGACAGAGGGAAGCCTCTCGAACTGAGCGTGTAGAGGGTGGGAGGGGGTCGCCAACAAAAGCCAGTGCCTTCTTTTTGGTTGCCTTATAGAACAGAATGCTCAAATGTGCCTGTGGTCGACCAATTACTTTGTTGGCTGTGTTGACTATCCTGGTCAGTTTGCTTTTTCTCCTCACTCTCAGATTCCCATACCAGACTGTCATATTGAACGTAAGGATGCAGGTGTTTGGAGACGCAGATAGCTATTTAGCACTTATTCTGTCCGTTTTCCATAAACAAGCGCCTTAACACAGACATATCGCCGTGTGGAAACGCTAACCCCATTTTTATTATTTCTCGCTGATATGAAAGATAAGGTCCTTATGCTTCCAAAATCATACTGCAAGCGATGCGTGTAGATGTTCAGACAGAGCGTCGTGGCTCTTAACAAAACTCCTCAGTACAGTCCAATGACTCATGTGTAATGGAAAGGAACTGATTCTCATGATCAAGGGCTACATATGAATACACATGGTACATTATCATTAGAAGAGGGATGGTTTTTGCCCTAACCCTACACAGGTGATTCAAATGATCAAAGCTTGATGATTAGTTGAGTATTTGAATCAGCTGTTTAGTGCTCGGGGCAAAAAAACAAAATGTGCACAGACTTTGGGGAACTGCTGCTGTATGATACAGAAATACTTACATGAAGGAACAATAAACTGTGGCTCTGTGTTTCCAGCATATCCAATCTTTGTGTACCTATAACAAAAGCATTGCATGAGAAAGTTCAGTGGGTTATATAGATCCTAATGATGCATGATCTAAAGCAGTGGTTCACAACCTGGTGGTACTTAGCCATAGCCATCCACAGGGGACCATATATATATATATATAGTCGTGAGACCATAGGCCTACTGGTAAAATGCACATAGGGGTGGGTACTCAGTCCGAGCAGTGAAATTTCAGTTGGTGGTACAGTAACCGAAAAAGGTTGGAAACCACTAATCGAAAAGGTGGCATGGCCGTCTGTGGACTAGGCCAGTTATACGCTTCCATAAATTGAAACAGTCACGTAGACTCCGGTAAAATATTAAAGTCAATGCATACTAAAGTTACTAATGTAACGTCTAACGAGTGGGGAACCCTGATAGCTTGCTAGTAGCTAATTTCTATCTTGTAATGCCTAAAATGGTTAACTAGCTATCTTGCTGGCTAGATTAAACTAATTTAAGCAAATTAAGGTTGTAGCTAGCTATCTTGATTGGTTTACTTTGCACGCCCAACATTTCTACCCTGTCTGGGTGCATCTAGCTAAAGCCAATGAATCAGTTAGTTAGCTATTAGCATTAACACTTGCTACTTACCCTGTGCCACAGTCAACTACACAAGCCGGTAGACGTCCAGCCATGTTTTCTTAAATATCTACTGCAGAGTGCAATAGTGAATTGCTGCTTTATTCCAATGGGTCATATAAAAATTAAATTCGTTTGTTTTGGGTAGAGGGATAACCATTTATTTAGCTAGCTAGTTTAGAGGCGGAACCCTGAACCCGCAGAGTGAAGTTACCTCCGCAATCACCTGATGCGGAAGTTGAAAGCGGTTGACGCGACGCTGATCATAATGTTTGTTAATTAAAGCATTTCTCATATCGCACCTTATCAGAAGGGTAAGCGAATGTAAACATATTAAACAATTATTCTCTATAATGTACCGATAGTTTGTATAGTAGCAGCAGAATAACTGTTCAGTCAATTCACGGACAGGATTCTGTGACGACTGATATGGGGGCAGTAGACTATCTGAATATAATATCTTCTTTGACCATTGCATGACGCTATAGACATCAATGACATTAAAATGCATTGTATCAATGCGTTAGATTGACCTTTTGGGTGAACATGAAAACCAAGCTCTCTTCTCTCTATCCTAGAAGTAAACTGCATTAGTGACCAGTTTCTCAAAAGTTTCCATCATTTTCAGAGACCGAGTTAAAATCAGTTTCAAGTTGGATATTTGACAATAGCTTTCAAACCACTTGAGCCACAGACTCCAAATAAGTGTCATGGTGTTGGAAAAATTGTGACTGTGACATGTTGGTATGTTCCTTTGAATTTTATCAAGTTGACATTCAGTGATCCGTGCCCAGTAGGAACCTAGACTTCTTCTGTCTGTTTTATGGTTCTGCAGCAAAACAATGGGCGTGGATGGTACTACCCACATCAGATATAGGCCTCCCTCCCCAGACAAGCTGGAGATACCTCTTCCCACTTCATAGGACATGAGCCAGATCCATGCAATGCCAATGGGTTTAGTCTCTGCCTCAAGTCTAGTGAGCGTAGAGGAGACCTCCGCACCTACAATGTGTGGGTCGGCAAGCACCGTAGCTGGGGAGATCTACGAGAAGGGCCCGGCGCGCGTCCAGAGTTGCCGGACCCAACCCCCAACCATTCCGCCTTCGGCCCGCTGATAGACAGCACCCCAACGAACCCCCGCATGCAGCCCCTTGCGAGACCTTCCACCAACCGCGGCTCGAGCCCCGCTTCACAACCCAGCCAGACCGACCCAGCCATTAGAGCCAATCCTTATCCCGAAATTACAGATCTTTTTTTCCAACTTTCCGGCGCGTGTTATAACATGCCAGAGGCTGTTCACCTTGGAGACCTGCTGCAGATATGGGTACTGCCCGGAGTGAGATTTACACCCTCTCTCCCGGATTTTTAAGGGCCAGGGAGAGCTCACCAGATGCCGCTGAAACCGCAATGCTTTCCAGGGCTTGGGCCCCTCTCTTGGGGTGAACCCTTTCCAGGGCTCACTGCCCTTTACAAAGAAAAGAGAACTTTCCCTGGGGCTTCCGCCAGCGTTACTGCACTGGATGGCTCACGGCACCCATCTCCGCCAGTCCGTGGACATTCTGAGGTCAGTAGGTCACATTACGTTTGAAAAATGTATGCAAAATCATGTGAGATGAAAATTGACAAACTAAAGGGTGTGCAATATAGAAGGGTAGTCAGTAGACATTCTGAACCTTGTTTGAAGTCAGTAGGTCACATGACCAAGGAGTTATTGAAATTTTGAAAAATGTATGTAAAATCGTGTGAGATGAAAATTGACAAACAAAAGGGTGTGCAATATGTAGGCCCACAATTGTACATTCTGAACCTTGTTTGAGTCCAGTAGGTCACATGACCAAGGAACAATTGAAATTAGACATTTTAAAAATGTTATGTAAAAATGTGTGAGATGAAAATGGACAAACAAAAGGGTGTGCAATATAGTAGGGTAGTCATTGGACATCCTCAACCTTGTTTGAATTCAGTAGCTCACATGACCAAGGAGCTATTGACATTTTACATTTTGAAATATTCATGTAAAATTGTGAGATGAAAATTGACAAACATGGATGTGCAATGTGTAGGGCCACTGAGTGCACAGTTGTGGCCAAAAGTTTTGAGAATGACACATATTAATTTTCACAAGTCTGCTGCCTCAGTTTGTATGATGGCAATTTGCATATACTCCAGAATGTTATGAAGAGTGATCAGATGAATTGCAATTAATTGCAAAGTCTCTCTTTGCCATGCACATGAACTGAATCCCCAAGAAACATTTCCACTGCATTTCAGCCCTGCCACAAAAGGACCAGCTGACGTCATGTCAGTGATTCTCTCGTTAACACAGGTGTGAGTGTTGACGAGGACAAGGCTGGAGATCACTCTGTCATGCTGATTGAGTTCAAATAACAGACTGGAAGCTTCAAAAGGCGGGTGGTGCTTTGAATCACTGTTCTTCCTCTGTCAGCCATGGTTACCTGCAAGGAAACACATGCCGTCATCATTGCTTTGCACAAAAAGGGCTTCACAGGCAAGGATATTGCTGCCAGTAAGATTGTACCTAAATCAACCATTTATCGTGTCATCAAGAACTTCAAGGAGAGTGGTTCAATTGTTGTGAAGAAGGCTTCAGGACGCCCAAGAAAGTCCAGCAAGCTCCAGGACGTCTCCTAAAGTTGATTCAGCTGCGGGATCGGGACATCACCAGTACAGAGCTTGCTCAGGAATGGCAGCAGGCAGGAGTGAGTGCATCTGCAAGCACAGTGAGGCGAAGACTTTTGATGGATGGCCTGCTGGCAAGAAGGGCAGCAAAGAAGCAACTTCTCTCCAGGAAAATCATCAAGGACAGAATGATATTCTGCAAAAGATACAGGGATTGGAGTGCTGAGGACAGGGGTAAAGTCATTTTCTCTGATGAATCCCCTTCCGATTGATTGGGAATCTGGAAAAGAAGCTTGTCCGGGGAGAAGACAAGGTGAGCGTCACCATCAGTCCTGTGTCATGCCAACAGTAAATCATCCTGAGACCATTCATGTGTGGGGTTGCTTCTCAGCTAAGGGAGTGGGCTCACTCACAATCATGAATAAAGAATGGTACCAACACATCCACCGAGAGCAACTTCTCCCAACCATCCAGGAACAATTTGGTGATGAACCATGCCTTTTCCAGCATGATGGAGTACCTTGCCATAAGGCAAAGGTGCTAACTAAGTGGCTCGGGGAATAAATCGTCGATATTTTGGGTCCATGGCCAGGAAACTCCCCAGACCTTAATCCCATTGAGAACTTGTGGTCAATCCTCAAGAGGCGGGTGGACAAACAAAAACCCACAAATTCTGACAAGCATTGATTATGCAAGAATGGACTGCCATCAGTCAGGATGTGGCCCAGAAGTGAATTGACAGCATGCCAGGGCGGATTGCAGTGGTCTTGAACAAGAAGGGTCATCACTGCAAATATTGACTCTTTGCATCAACTTCATGTAATTGTCAATAAATGCCTTTGACACTTATGAAATGCTTGTAATTATACTTCAGTACTCTATAGTAACATCTGACAAAGATATCTAAAGACACTGAAGCAGCAAACTTTGTGGAAATTAACATTTGTGTCATTCTCAAAACTTTTGGCCATGACTGTACATTCTGAACCGTGTTTGAAGTCAGTAGGTCACATGACCAAGGAGATTTTGAAATTCAAAAATGTTAATAAATAATTGTGTGAAATTTAAATCGACAAAAACAAAGTGTGTGCAATGTGTGTCTATGCCATCAGGTTAGCTAGAATCAGTTTTAGGAGTAGTGGTTAAAGAGTTATTGAAATTTAAACATTTTGATTTGTCACTACGTTTACGGTCACTAACTGCTCTTGGTGAACATAAGGAAAACTACAGGCGAATAGCCGTCGACTATCCAACCTGAATCTTTCTTTACTTCAGTTTTTCAGAGCTATGTGTCCCTCGAAGCTATAGGCTACTGCAGCCCCCACATAAACCATCTCCACCAATCTGCTCTGTTTAAAGATGATATCTTTGAATTACCTCCCATCAACCAGCCAATGAGGATTGTATTCCTTTCCACCATGACCACATGGAATGGAAGGCCACTGATAAAGAAGATATATTAGCCGAGAGAGCTCTGGGGCTTAGAGCTGGATCCATCATGGAGGACCATCTTACGTCTCCACGAGATCCAATCCTTGAGCTTTATAGAACATTGCCTTATTTCTCTCCAGGAAGAGTCATCCATCGCTCACGTCGGTGGTCCCTCACTCCCTGTATCCTCCCAAAGCCATCAGCTTTCTCTTCTTGTTCAAACGGTCCTCTCCAGTCTCCAGTCAGTGGGAGAAACCATTCCTTTACTGTGTTGACATTAGGATGGGATAAGGAAAAGCTGACAAATAAATACAGTTTAGCTGAGAAACCTTTCAAAGGTACATTTGATTCCAGTCATTTAATATCAAATGTATAGTGCCAGAGTTACTGTATTTGAAGGGCTGCTATAAGAAAGGATGCATACAGTAAATTATTATACTTGGGGTATATTGCTATTTCACCAGTAGGTGGCAATATGCATTTGACAGTACAATGCACGGTCAGTGACAATAGAAAGTACACCCCTTGTTTTCACATACGTTTTTGTGGGATTGAAATAGAAATTGTACCTTTTTGTACGTTGATCTACACAAAATACTCTATGTGAAAGTGAAAATATGTATGTATAAACGTATATACATGTATATTTCTATATATTTTTTACAAATGAATAACAAGTAAATAACTAAAATATAGTCGTTGCATAAGTATTTGCCCCGTTTGTTTAGGCAAGCCTAAATTATTTCAGAAGTAAATTCAGCTTAAGAAATCACAAATCATTTTATCTATCTCACCCCCCCCCTTAAATGATTTAGATGCACTATTGTAAAGTGGCTGTTCCACTGGATGTCAGAAGGTGAATTCACCAATTTGTAAGTCGCTCTGGATATGAGCGTCTGCTAAATGACTTAAATGTAAAATGTAATCTTGACTCACCAGGTATGTGCCCAGGTAGGACGCCAGGTGGCGCCCCTAAGGGGGTGGGTGGGGGGAGGGGGGTCCTGTCACACTCTAATCTGTTTCACCTTACTTCTGCTTGTCTCCACCCCCCACCAAGTGTCTCCTATTCTTCTCCATTATCCCCTGTGTATTTATACCTGCGTTTTCTGTTTGCCTGTTTGTCTCTTGCCAGTTCGTCTTGTTTTGTCAGGTCTTTTCAGTGTGTTTCCCGTTTCTCCAGTTCTTGTCTTCCCGGTTCTGACCTTTCTGCCTGTCCTGAGCCTGCCTGCCACTCTGTCCCTGATTGACTCTGCCTTGGATTTACAAACCTCTGCCTGCCCTTGGCCTGCCCTTTGCCTGCCCATTGTTATAATACATATTCTGAGAACCTCCTGATGCCTCCTGTGTCTGCATCCTGGTCATATCCTGAGTCATGATAGTTGTTCATTATTTGGACCTTCCTATCTACCATATACTCCATCTAAACGTGAATCGATTCTCAATTGCGGTATAGTTAAAATACTTCTCCTGGACATTATCATTCACCTGTTGATAAGACAAGACGTGATTTTTAAAAAATGAGCTTTTTTTGCTAATGTATGAAAGGGGTCCCTGGATCTCTGATTTGCTTGGGAGGGGTTCCCTGGGCAAGAAAAAGGTTGAAGACCCCAGTTATAGAAAGAGAGGAAGAATGCCAATCCAATCATTGCACAGGACCTGGACAGAAATATTCACTAAATATACAAAAGTATGTGGACACCCCATTCAAATGAGTGGATTCGACTATTTCAGCCACACCCGTTGCTGGCAGTTGTATAAAATCTAGCACATAGCCAACCAATCTCCATAGACAAACATTGGCAGTAGAATGGCCTTACTGAAGAGCTCAGTGACTTTCAACGTGGCACCATCAAAGGATGCAACCTCTCTAACAAGTCAGTTCATGAAATGTCTGCCCTGCTAGAGCTGCCCGGTCAACTGTAAGTACTGTTATTGTGAAGTGGAAATTTCTAGGAGCAACACCAGCTCAGCCGCGAAGTGGTAGGCCACACAAACTCACAGAACGGGACCACCAAGTGCTGAAGCGCATAGCTCGTAAAAATCCCCTGTCTTAGATTGCAACACACACTACCGAGTTCCAAACTGCCTCTGGAACTAACGTCAGCAAAAAAACTGTTCGGAGGGAGCTTCATGAAATGGTTTTCCATGGCCGAGCAGCCGTGCCAAGCTTAAGATCTCCGTGCGCAATGCCAAGCGTCGCCTGGAGTGATGAATCCCGCTTCACAATCTGGCAGAGTCTTCATTTCAGAGAACGCGTTTACATTTGGGAATCTGGGTTTGGTGGCAGCCAGGAGAATGCTACCTGCCCCAATGCAACTAAACCTGTTTGTTTAGTTGATGTTGACTTAGTTGCTGTTGTCAAAATCTGTGCATGAGAAAATATATGCAACTATTTATTCAGTTTTACTCCCTTGAGGTGATGGATTCAAGCTATTTTTGTCATGTCTACTCCAGCTCAACGTTACCGGTCTACTAGCCTACGGTCCTGGCATCACATTATTATGCACACCTGGCAACTGAGGTAAAGTGGGCTTTATATTCACACATTCAACAGACATCCAACAGACATTTGCCAAAAGCCATTTCTAAATGTAAAAATCTATAACTAATTCACTGTGTCACAGAATCATGAAAATAGATATGATTTATTCTATAAATGTCTAGCATACATTTACAAACTTTGTTTTGAGTAGAAATTCCAGTTTTGACTTGATAGAAATACATCAAATCTATAAAAATGCCATTTAATGCGGTATAAATCAATAACTAATTAACTGTTTGTCACAAACATCAAACTGTGTATGATTTATTCTATAAATGTCTAGCATACTTTTACAACCTTTGTTTTGAGGAAAGATGTCTGTTTTGATTTTAAAGAAATATATAAAATCTACAAAATGCCATTTGAAGCGTTATAAATCAATAACTAATTCACTTTTTGTCACAGAAACATCAAACTATGTATGATTTATTCTATAACTTTGACAACCTTTGTTTTGAGTATAAATTCTAGTTTTGATTTGATATAAATACATACCATCTATTTAAAGCTATATAAATCTATGATGTTTTCACTGATTATGTCATAATCATCAAACTAGGTATGATTTATTCTATAAATGTCTAGTATACTTTTACAACCTTTGCTTTGAGTAGAAATTCCAGTTTTGACTTGATAGAAATACATAAAATCTCAAATTTTAGTAGTTGCACACCTCCCTGCTGAATTATTATGTAGAGCTGATTTGGGCCAGTCTCCACTGTGGAATGTCCATGTTGATCCTCTTGGTTATCTTGGTCCTCTTGATCCATCCACCTGTCTTCTTTGTTAGTCAGGCCTGACCCCTTCATCCTGTAGTTTTTTCCTGTAATCTATTTTAATATGACTAAAGATGCAGAATTTTCTGCCAGGCTCCTTCTAATAGGGTTTAACAGACTCGTTAGAACTTTGACCACAAGCCCTCTAGATGGACTACATGCCCTCTATCAAATCAATCAATTTCCTCAAAACAAAGGTTGTAAAAGTATGCTAGACATCTATAGACTACATCATACCTAGTTTGATGTTTCTTTGACAAACGGTGAATAAGTTATTGATTTATACCGCTTGAAATGGCTTTTGGTGAATGTCTGTTGAATGTCTGAATGTGTGAATATAAAAACAACTTTACCTTGGTCACCTGGCAACCATTATTACGCACACATCATCTGTTACACCCGGACTTCATTACTACCTTGATGACTTACCATTTATCTAGCACTCTGTTCCATCAGTCATCAGGTAGTATTGTTTATGTTTCCTTGTTCGACACGGCTCTTGTTTTTGTTCGTTGTTATTAAACTCACACTGCACTTTTCTGACTCCCTGCGTCTACGTTACAATTTTGCAAAACACATGTCAAACGTTGGTTTCACTTTTGTTTTAAAGATAGCAAGGCCAAAGGACAAACGCATGAATATGAATAATGTCAATATATGTGGTCCTTGAGGGGAACAAGATCAAAATGCTGTAGGCATCGTTTCCTGATTTATAATATTTATGTTTATTTTAGGTTTTGGGACTATGAACTACTCCATGATGATAACATAATGCAATCTGAAGTGACTGTTGTGAATCTGATGCAACAAAGTTATTTATTCCATTTAAATATCATAACTTACGTTACCCAAAGGGGACTTCAGGTGTGGGAAGTTGGATGAGATACTTAAAGTAAACCTAACAGCAACATTCACAAAAGACAATAGCAATACCACTCAATACCTAGGTGACTCGTTTTGTTTGCATCAAGTGCAACAGCATCCATTATTTGTGGGTGACAAACTAAGCTGTGACAGTCAATCTGGAGGCGCTCATGCAAATGCTTACTAGTGACAGAGCGAAGCATCTGTAGAGCAAACTCCTGGTCAAGATGAATCACCTTCCAATGGGTCAACAGAGGCACACGGATGGAAGTCATAAACCTGAAAATACATTTTGTGGGAAGAGAGGTTATACTGCAGGTTGTTATAACTAAACAATGGAATATTGAGGGAATACTGTATACTCACCATACCACATGGAATATGTGTGATATTGCATGTTTTGTATGTACTGTAAGTGCTCATATCCACAGCAACACAAATACAATAGATATACTATCAGTCAAAAGTTTGGACACACAATTTGTACTATTTTCTACATTGCAGAATAATAGTGAGGACATCAAAACTATGAAATAACACATATGGAATCATGTAGTAACCAAAAAAGTGTTAAACAAATCAAAATATATTTATATTTGAGATTCTTCAAAGTAGCCACCTTTTGCCTTGATGGCAGCTTTGCACACTCTTGGCATTCTCTCAACCAACTTCATGAGATTTGTCACCTAGAACACATTTCAATTAACAGGTGTGCCTTCTTTCCTTCTTAATGCGTTTGAGCCAATCTGTTGTGTTGTTACAAGGTAGGGGTGGTATACAGAAGATATCCCTATTTGGTAAAATACCAAGTCCATGTTATGGCAAGAACAGCTCAAAAAAGCAATGAGAAATGACAGTCCACCATTACTTTAAGACATGTAGGTCAATCAATACGGAAGATGTCAAGAACTTTGAAAGTTTCTTCAAGTGCAGTCGCAAAAACCATCAAGCTCTATGATGAAGCTGGCTCTCATGATGACTGCCACAGGAAAGAAAGTCCCAAAGTTACCTCTGCAGCTCCAAATTTGAGATTTTTGGTTCCAACCACCGTGTCTTTGTGAGACGCAAAGTAGATGAATGGATGATCTCCGCATGTGTGGTTCCAACCACCATGAAGCATGGAGGAGGAGGTGTGGGGGTGCTTTTCTGGTGACACTGTGATTTATTTAGAATTCAAGGCACACTTAATGAGCATGGCTACCACAGCATCCTGCAGCGATATGCCATCTCATCTGGTTGGGGCTTAGTGGGACTATCATTTGTTTTTCAACAGGACAATGACACAACACACCTCCAGGCTGAGTAAGAGCTATTTGACTAAGTAGGAGAGTGATGGAGTGGTGCATCACAATCAACACAACCTCAACCCAATTGAGATGGTTTGGGATGAGTTGGACCGCAGAGTGAAGGAAAAGCAGCCAACAAGTGCTCCGAATATGTGGGATGTCCTTCAAGACTGTTGGAAAAGCATTCCAGGTGAAGCTGGTTGAGATAATGCCAAGAGTGTGCAAAGCTGTCATCAAGGCAAAGGGTAGCTACTTTGAAGAATCTCAAATATATTTTGACTGGTACTGTACATGTTACACTAATGAAAAACAAGAAATTACATCAGTAAAATGTCAGATTTTTTTTCATTGTTATCTAATCAAATTTGTTATTTCAGTCTATAGTCAGGGGTCTATCAATTCTGAATCCTGGGACAGTTAAATGAATCTGTTTATGATTATCCCAAACTTGTAAAAAAACTTTTGAGACATCACATCTTCCTTTAGGAGATAAATGACTGGACTAGATTAACGCAAGCCACAAATTACACCCTATTCTCTATGGGCTCTTGTGTAAAGTTTTGCACTAGATTGGTAATATAGTGCCATTTGGGACGAACACTAGATTAACTTTACAAGACATCCATTTCCATCACTGCATGTCTCCATCTATAAAGCATTACTATTGGATTCCAAGTGCCGGCTTCTATTTTAATCAGTGTAAAACGACAGGACATTGCACCAAGGGTTCTCTCGACTGACATTATTGTGATTAATACAGTCTCTTTTATCTTCTGGCTTTCTTCTGGTGGCTTGATGTATTTAGTGTAGGCCCCAAGGCTTGTTAATGCTTTCCCATTGCCTAATGATATAGATCCTCTTTTGCTCCCATCCCTAACAACACAGATGAATCGATCAAAACAGATTTGTTATTAAGTTTCGTTTTCTTTTTATTAGCTCCCTTGAGAAAAAGATAAATTGAGACACTTTTTTTAAAAATTTCCCATCAGATCACTTTAGAGTGGGAGAGAAAACGAACATTTACTTTCGTCAATTAGCTGGTTTTGATCAGCCTGGCTGTATAGTTGATCCTCATAACTTGGAATGTTTAGACATAACTCAGGATGTCTGAGAGCACAAAGCAATCGAGGCAAAGACACTATCGTGTATAATGCACGCCGTTTTTCCGTGGTAAATGAACACCACATGCAGGCACATGCTATATCCTATAGGTCTCTACTTGCGTAGAGCACATGGTCCTTTTCATTGACGTTCCAGTCTCTAAAGTGTACTTTTGTTTTGGGTAAAAAAAAAAATATATATATATACAGCTTAGTCGTTGTGGCTCTGAACACACTGCCCGCAAGCCGTCGTTAAATTTTCATTAAATCTATGGCATCTTATTAGCCATTCAGATGTGGTCATATTTTGCTCTTATGTAACTAAATCATCAAAGACATAACTGCTCAACGAGTCGGTGACTGCGGTTACAAATGTTTCTTTGTAGGTGTCCTTTTTTTTGAGCACCTGCCCCCTCAAAATAAAGGGAACACTAAAATAACACATCCTAGATCTGAATGAATGAAATATTCTTCTTAAATACTTTTTTCTTTACATAGTTGAATGTGCTGACAACAAAATCACACAAAACTTATCAATGGAAATCAAATTTATCAACCCATGGAAGTCTGGATTTGGAGTCACACTCAAAATTAAAGTGGAAAACTACACTACAGGTAGATCCAACTTTGATGTAATGTCCTTAAAACAAGTCAAAATGAGGCTCAGTAGTGTGTGTGGCCTCCGCGTGCCTATATGACCTCCCTATAACGCCTGGGCATGCTCCTGATGAGGTGGCAGATGGTCTCCTGAGGGATCTCCTCCCAGACCTGGACTAAAGCATCCGCCAACTCCTGGACAGTCTGTGGTGCAACGTGGCGTTGGTGGATGGAGCGAGAAATGATGTGCTCAATTGGATTCAGGTCTGGGGAACGGGCGGGCCAGTCCATAGCATCAATGCCTTCCTCTTGCAGGAACTGCTGACACACTCCAGCCACATGAGGTCTAGCATTGTCTCGCATTAGGAGGAACCCAGGGCCATCTCGGTACCTAATGGCAGTCAGGCTACCTCTGGCGAGCACATGGAGGGCTGTGTGGCCCCCCAAAGAAATGCCACCCTACACCATGACTGACCCACCGCCAAACAGGTCATGCTGGAGGATGTTGCAGGCAGCAGAACGTTCTCCACGGCATCTCCAGACTCTGTCACGTCTGTCACATGTGAACCTGCTTTCATCTGTGAAGAGCACAGGGCGCCAGTGGCGAATTTGCCAATCTTGGTGTTCTCTGGCAAATGCCAAACATCCTGCACGGTGTTGGGCTGTAAGCACAACCCCCACCTGTGGACGCTGGGCCCTCATACCACCATCATGGAGTCTGTTTCTGACCATTTGAGCAGACACATGCACACGGCCTCCTCCACGTCTCCTGATGTACTGGCCTGTCTCCTGGTAGCGCCTCCATGCTCTGGACACTACGCTGACAGACACAGCAAACCTTCTTGCCACAGCTCGCATTGATGTGCCATCCTGGATGAGCTGCACTACCTGAGCCACTTGTGTGGGTTGTAGACTCTGTCTCATGCTACCACTCGAGTGAAAGCACCGCCAGCATTCAAAAGTGACCAAAACATCAGCCATGAAGCATAGGAACTGAGAGGTGGTCTGTGGTCACCACCTGCAGAACCACTCCTTTATTGTGGGTGACTTCCTAATTGCCTATAATTTCCACCTGCTGTCTATTCCATTTGCACAACAGCATGTGAAATTTATTGTCAATCAGTGTTGCTTCCTAAGTGGACAGTTTGATTTGGAGTTACATTGTGTTGTTTAAGTGTTCCCTTTATTTTCTTGAACAGTGTATTTGTGATGCCATTTAATTTTTTAAGTCTGCTGCTGAAGCCTGGTACCCCCCCCCACACACACACACACACACACGCACACACACACACACACACACACACACACACACACACACACACACACACACACACACACACACACACACACACACACACACACACACACACACACACACACGCACACATGTGCAATGATAACTCAGATCAATCACATTGAAACTCTGGCTCCAAAATAATCCTATCAAGTCAGTATTAGAAGTCGGGTGATTACGATGCCTCTAGGGTTTTGGACCCACCTCCTCTACCCCATCCCAAAAACATAATAACTACCTTGTACACGATCCTTCCCAAAATATGAATACTTTTGCCATCCTGGCTAACATACTTACAAAGTAAACAAATCAAACATGAGTTTAAGTCCCTCATCAACTCGAGTGTTTCAACCAGCACCCCCTAATATGACTATGTTTGCACAAACATCATTAGGGCCGAAGCAGAGGTAGCCCTATTATTTCTAATAATCTGTCTTTTTGCTGTTTCTTAACCCCAGGAGGTCTGTAGTCTGCAGTTAGTACCCCCTCTTCTCCTACTATCTCAATCCTTTGGCTCTCTCCTTTTCCACACAGCCTCTCTGCTTAATAGCGCTGTCTGTCGCCAACACTTTTTCTGCTGCAGGGTGCAGTTGCCGTTGCTTTAATGATCCTGTTCGAGAAGGTACCGGAACGTCCGCTATGCCTGTGTTCAGCACTGTGTTTCTCTGTGATCTTGTGCATCTAACTGCATGCTTTTATCCCACCGGCTGAGACTTAACCTTCGTGTACTGTATGAAGAGTACATACTTGCTTTCCAACTCACATGTACCTCCTCCTATGAGTTTGTGTGTGTTTACTAGAAATATTACTCCCGGGACTTATTAACACTGTAAATGTGCTGTTGGTCCATCATTGCGCAATCAAATGGGAAGCATGTAAGCCTCACTTCAGACATGGATGACAGTTGATGTGAATGAAAGCGAACGCTCGTTGTTACCATCGTATTCCTAAAGGAGAGTAGATGGTGGCAGTGAAAGACGTCTCCTCATCCACCCCCCTCCCCAAGCACATCATCTAAAAGCTCGTGAGTTTAATGAGGCATTACTGCTAGTCGAACGTACCGGGCAGAAACAGAGACCTCAAGGCCCAGTACAGCTCACAAGAAGCCATGGTTCTTGTTGGGAACACGTGCCAGGTGTTTGCCGATACACCTGGAGCCTTCCATGCATTGATTTGATATCTCTGTGGGAATGGCTATACGCTGGGGCACCATTGCCCTTGCCAGAGCTTGTAAATGAAGCATGAGACTTTATGTCTCACTGAAGGGGTTTTTAGGCCTGGTGGATCAGCATTCAATGAGAGACTGACAGACAATGTCATTTTGGCTGCATTTACACAGGCAGTCCAATTTTAATATTTTTTTCCACTAATTGGTGTTTTGATCAGTCACATTAGCCCATTAATTTAACATATTTTTCAGAGCTGACTGATTGGACAATAGGCCAATTACACAAAAAAAATCTAAACTCAGCCTTAGAGAGACGCATAGAATCGGTTTCTAAATCCCTTATGCCTGCAGCAGCCCCTTCTGAAATGCACGTTATCTTGTTTAACGCCGAAAACTATTTCCCGAAAAGTTTATTTGTTGAGAAGCCATAACAATCACATCTTCAATGTGTTCTAGTGTAATTGTATTCCCCTCCAAGACGCTCGAAAAAAGCAGCAAGACATTGTGAGAAACAGTGTAGAGTACCATTAGAGAGGAGGTTTTCAATCATGGCCGCTTTGTATTCATACCGCTCTCTAGGTGTTTTTATTCATGAGTTTTAAATTGTGATCTCTTATTTTCTTTGCCTTTATCAGGTCAGAATGAAAACCAGCAGTGGCTATCTCTAAAGTGGGCAGTCTGGGCTTTTGTCTATGATATTAGAAACCCGCACACGGAGATATTGCTAACTCCAGGAGAAGCCCAATCATGCTTTATTTTTTTATTTCACCTTTATTTAACCAGGTAGGCTAGTTGAGAACAAGTTCTCATTTACAACTGCGACCTGGCCAAGATAAAGCATAGCAGTGTGAACAGACAACACAGAGTTACACATGGAGTAAACAATTAACAAGTCAATAACACAGTAGAAAAAAAAGGGGAGTCTATATACAATGTTGCAGAGGACACATCAGACTTTCTGCTGACTGTTGACCAAAAATACTTATTTCGCTGACATTTTCCACCAGCCTTGTTATAACATTTATGTCAACTATACTTCATTCTCCTCTTTTGTATGAGGAGCCAGTCTGGCCCTCTCTCCCCAGACAGATGCGTAGTGGGAGAAAGCTAAAGGCTCCATTATGTAAACAAATGTTGCACTTGCAATGTGTTGAAATGCACCATCAAGGTATATTTGAAGACATCTGATAGAATATCACTCTATTGCTTCGAGCCACATCCGTCTGTGTTGCCTCGAAATGGCAAAACCGTGCTATGTAAAAGGAAGAGTGTTGCGTAAGACTTGCCCACTGCCTACATTATGACTCCACTAGGCTGTTTGTCACCGCACACACCAAGAAGACAGAGGATGACCCTGACACAGCTGATCTCTCTTACACACGGATTTGAGCTGTATCACCGTCAAAGGTTTAATCGATAGTTTCTTATACCATAGAGAAACCCACATACTGTACCATCCTCTACTTTCTTTCCTACCTGAAGCAAATGATCGTTTTGCTTGTTAGCACCTGCTTGTTCGTGCCTGACTGCAGTGAAACGTGTACTTCCACGTGTACGAATGAATGGCAAGAAGCAGCTTGGTTATAATTGGCCTCTGCACCGAACTCCTTATTGCTTTTCGTAGCATGATAATTGAAGGTGGTGACAATGTAAAGTGAATAATCGTGTGGTACGCAAAGTGGACGGCAGAAAGTAGCATGATACGGTACAGTTGAGTTAGTCCCTCACCTACTGTGGGGGAGAATGTAGCATCTTGGGTGTGAGAAATGTGCATGACAAATGGAATGAATTATTGTTGTTAAATGGACAGATATTATAATGGTAACACTAGTTTGTTCAAGGCTAAACAACGAAACAGTGACAATGTTCTGAAGACCTGGTTAATAAGTGGTCGCGAATGGGTCGTCATATTCCAACACAATTATAGTTGTCATTAGAGAAACCTAATAATGTAATCTTTGAGAAAAAAATCTCAAATGAAGGTCTATTGCATTAGTATTGTCTGTAATAATGGAATTACAACAGTTGGTGGTCATTGGAAATTGGGAGTGGCAGGATTATAATGAAACAGGTGCGTGGGTGGATGCTTTGTCCATTTACAGTTGAAGTCGGAAGTTTACATATAACTTAGGTTGGAGTCATTAAAACTCGTTTTTCAAACACTCCACAAATTTCTTGTTAACAAACTATAGTTTTGGCAAGTCGGTTAGGACATCTACTCTGTTTGTGACACAAGTAATTTTTCCAACAATTGTTAACCGACAGATTATTTCACTTATAATTCACTGTATCACAATTCCAGTGGGTCAGAAGTTTACATACACTAAGTTGACTGTGCCTTTAAACAGCTTGGAAAATTCCAGAAAAGTATGTCATGAATTCTGATAGGCTAATTGACATCATTTGAGTCAATTGGAGTTGTACCTGTGGATGTGTGAAGGATTACCTTCAATCTCAGTGCCTCTTTGCTTGACATCATGGGGAAATTATGTAGATATATTGAAGCAACATCTCAAGATATCAGTCAGGAAGTTAACGCTTGGTTGCAAATGGGTCTTCCAAATGGACAATGACCCCAAGCATACTTCCACGTGTGGCAAAATGGCTTAAGGACAACAAAGTCAAGGTATTGGAGTGGCCATCACAAAGCCCTGACCTCCATCCTCAATTTGTGGGCAGAACTGAAAAAGCGTGTGTCGAGCAAGGAGGCCCACAAACCTGACTCAGTTACACCAGCTCTGTCAGGAGGAATGGGCCAACTTATTGTGGGAAGCTTGTGGAAGGCTACCTGAATAGTTTGCCCCTAGTTAAACAATTTAAAGGCAATGCTACCAAATACTAATTGAGTGTATGTAAACTTCTGACTCACTGGGAATGTGATGAAAGACATAAAAGCTGAAATAATTAATTCTCTCTACTATTATTCTGACATTTCACATTCTTAAAATAAAGTGGTGATCCTAACCTAAAACAGGGCATTTTTACTAGGATTAAATGTCAGGAATTGTGATTAACTGAGTTTGAATGTATTTGGCTAAGGTGCATGTAAACTTCCGACTTCAACTGTAAATGTCAACGTTAATTGATGAAACCACTTCAATGTTTTCCATTCTGCCCTAGCCTACATCTAGCTGTGTGGAAGTTACAGAAATATGAAATGCAGGGACATCTCCCTGTGATATCCATTTTCCAGACGGTGCAATGAATAGAGCAAGGTCCACATGGTGCGTACTGTGTCTGGTGGTGAATAATAAGGAAAACCCTAGCCGCTGGAGGTCACTGAAATTTCAAGCTAGGCTCCGAGACAGAATATTTCACAGCCTCCGTCACCCTGTGTCTCTCATTTAAACGTGGTGCACGGCTGTGTCGGGCATCCCTCTCTCCCTTGCTCTCTTCCTCCATCTCTCTCTCCCAGTGTGAGACTGACCTAACTAGGCCCATGTCTCATTTACAGACAAGCCTTAACTCCCCAACAAAGGAGGTTGGCATTATAAGATGCCCGAGGTCATTCAACTTAAACTGCCCTTTGAAAAAAAGCAACTAATCAAATCAAAAATGTTATTATAAATATGTTATTTGTTTATTACATATTGAAGACAGAATGGCGAGTCTGCTGTTTCAGAAGCACTGTTTTTGGTCACAACTCTTTATTTGCATTTCACATGGGCAGAATATACAATCACTCTTCACAGAAGACCAATTAAGGGAGACCATCAAAAAAATTACCCATAATACCCCAATTCTGTTAAACATGTCTACCTGTTAGTTCAATGTCTTACACATTCAAGATAAACATCAAATAAGGAAAAAAAGCAGTATCATTATCATTTAATTTAACCACTATCTTTTAATTTGAAGGATGAATTATGACATACTTCTTACATTAATCTCTTTACAAAGCATTTCAATAATTATAATGGCCAATGAATAAATCAAATCAAATACAATTGTATTGGAGTAATGAGAGTAAGTTATTAGATATGTTTCTGAAATCTATTTACATTTCATATATGCTGTATTTCAAAAAGAATGGTCTTCCCTTCAGTCTCTGTGCTGCCTTTTCAGCAGAATAAATAACTCATCAATTGACAATAGAATCGGCTGAAAAGAAAGACCAAAGTAGATGACGGTAAAGCTACTGCTAAGCTAATACTGACTATGACTGGCAAAAGCCCATGGCACAAGAACCAAGAAAGAAACACTAAGTCAACATAAATAAACACCCCGTCATGCATTTCCTACTGCACTGTTGTCTGTACTCTTTTTTTTTTGTCAAATTAACTCCACATTGTCACTTCAACATTCAGTAGTCATATACACTCTGATATACGTGAGTGACAGTCAGTTTTAGGGGTCAATCGAAACATTTCGACCAGTCACTCACTCCAATGGTTCATGTGGATCATTTTATACAATCCAAAATATTGTAGTTGTGTTTGTGCGCTCTCTGGTCCTTTCAAGTGACAATCCATCAGATAGGAAACATCAATAGAAAGAGAGAGAATATGATTTCAGTAAGACATAAAAGTATGAGCAATATTTGTACATGATGCATTGTTGAGTAAATGTATCCATCAACTATGCCTCTCCACTTATAGCTAAGTGATCCATTCCACAACACATCGCACGTGGTGGGCCGTTCCGTGAGTCAATGTGTTGCAAAGGACGTATGCTGCTGAATGAGCATTATACTAACATCGTCAATAGTTCCAGATGAGCAACGACACTAAAAAGCTCCTCTAAGCAGTTTTACCAGGTAGCTACAATAACCAATACTTATATCTGTCCTTCCCGCAATGACAGCCACATATCTCCTTTCTGTACAGAAAATGGTATAATATGCATCCCTGCATTGAAATGTCCTTAATGTGAACTTGTGAATCAGTTATGAATAACGGAACTGCATAAGCTCTACAACTAAAAAGTGGAGATATACTATAAGGACTGTTGAATGACTTCAAATATACTTGAAGAACCACACCCCCAAAAAGTTTTTAAAGTTGAAACTGGATGTTGATACAGACTATTATTATCATCCTGTAAACGACTGCAGCTAATAACAGGTTATTGAATACGCTACCGTTCAAAAGTTTGGGATCACGTAGAAATGTCCTTGTTTTTTGAAAGAAAATCTATTTTTTTAACCATTAATATACATAAAATTGACCAGAAATACAGTGTAGACATTGTTAATGTTGTAAATGACTATTGTAGCTGGAAACAGCAGATTTTTTTATGGAATATCTACATAGGCGTAGAGGCCCATTATCAGCAACCTTCACTCCTGTGTTACAATGGCATGTTGTGTTAGCTAATCAAAGTTTATCATTTTAAAAGGCTAATTGATCATTAGAAAACCCTTTTGCAATTATGTTTGCACAGCTGAAAACTGCTGTGCTGATTAAAGAAGCAATTAAACTGGCCTTCTTTAGACTAGTTGAGTGTCTGGAGCATCAGCATTTGTGGGTTTGATTACAGGCTTAAAATGGCCAGAAACAAATAACTTTATTCTTGAAACTCATCAGTCTATTCTTGTTCTAAGAAATGAAGGCTACTCTGGGATGCTGGCCTCCTAGGCAGAGTTCCTCTGTCCAGTGTCTGTGTTCTTTTGCCCATCTTAATCTTTTCTTTTTACTGGCCATTCTGAGATATGGCTTTTTCTTTGCAACTCTGCCTAGAAGGCCAGCATCCCGGAGTCGCCTCTTCACTGTTGACGTTGAGACTGGTGTTTTGCGGGTACTATTTAATAAAGCTGCCAGTTGAGGACTTGTGTTTTCAAACTAGACACTCTAATGTACTTGTCCTCTTGCTCAGTTTTACACCGGGGCCTCCCACTCCTCTTTCTATTCTGGTTCGAGCCAGTTTGCTCAGTTCTGTGAAGTGAGTATTACACAGCGTTGTACGAGATCTTCAGTTTCTTGGCAATTTCTCGCATGGAATAGCCTTAATTTCTCAGAACAAAAATAGACTGACGAGTTTAAGAAGAAAGTTCTTTGTTTCTGGCCATTTTAAGCCTGTAATCGAACCCACAAATGCTGATGCTCCAGATACTCAACTAGTCTAAAGAAGGCCAGTTTAATTGCTTCTTTAATCAGCACAACAGTTTCCAGCTGTGCTAACATAATTGCAAAAGGGTTTTCTAATGACCAATTAGCCTTTTAAAATGATAAACTCGGATTAGCTAACACAATGTGCCATTGGAACACAGGAGTGATGGTTGCTGATACTGGGCCTCTGCACGCCTATGTAGATATTCCGTAAAAAAATCTGTTATTTCCAGCTACAATAGTCATTTACAACATTAACAGTGTCTACACTGTATTTCGGATCAATTTGATGTTATTTTAATGAACAAAAAATGTGCTTTTCTTTAAAAAACAAGGGCATTTCTAAGTGAACCAAACTTTTGAACAGTAGTGTATGTCAATTTATATCACGTTTAAGAACAAATCCCTTGTGTCTTTCAGCAATATTTGAAGTCCAAGAAAGTAATTGGGTATATACAGATGTAGGATCTTAATTTGATCACCCTGTTTTTGCAGGGAATTTTCTGCACAGCAGGAAAAGCAAACGTGTAGTGTATTCAAGGTTTTTAAAGGCTACTAAAGTTGTATTTTCCACTTTAAAATGTTGGTTTGCCCAAACAAAAAATGTATCAACCCCTACGAAAATGTACATTAATTATAACCCACACAATAATTCACATTTCTGTAGGATTTGTTGCTGTAGTAATATGTTTCTGCTGTGAGGAACTGGTCAAATTAAGATCACACATCTGTACTTACAAATGATATAAGACATGAGATCCTGCAGTTAGTACTTACTGTAACAAGAACTTGTACTAGTAGTAAATGATGCAGACATCTAAGTATATCTCCAAAATCCCTACAACTCACTGCTCAGTGTCCTCAACTGTCAGTACCATCTCTACACTCAGATCCATGATGAGTTAACACAATTCTCACAGCTAAACGGCTGCTGAGTACTCACTGACTACGATCACGTCTGACTCCTAATCATCAGGAGTATTGATCTGAAGCGTTCGATCTTCCTATAAACAGGAGAACACCGACGTTGATGAGGTCAGTGCCCATTGCCCCCAATAGGGAACCTACAGAGTAAGCAAGGGGGGATTGGAGGGCAAGCGAGGGACGAAGAAGAAGAAGAGGCAATGGCAAGCACTCAGTTCTCAAAAACTCAAAACAGCAGGATTATAAAAGGGGATCCTTCCAAAGAGTCTTAAGCTCTTGAGTATCCGATCCAAAGATGACGCTGTAGAGTCCACAGGAGGCTGCTGAGGGGAGGACGGCTCATAATAATGGCCGGAACGGAGCAAATGGAATGCCATCAAACACCTGGAAACCATGTGCTTGATGTCTTTGATACCATTCTACTCATTCTGATCCAGCCATTACCACGAGCTCGTTCTCCCCAATTAAGTTGCCACCAACCTCCTGTGATAGTCTCTTATGTATAGGATTCCTCTCCAAAGACGACACTAGAGTCTGATGTGGCCAATACACTACATACGGTTATGTATTGTTGCCTATATGTACTCTCATAATACTCTAGTGTCATCTTCGGGTAGAGGAGTGGACAAATGGACGCCTCTCGGTCTATGTCAGAGAGAGGGAGACCAGCGTGAGGGAGACCAGAAGAAAAAGAAGGGAGGAAAATGAAGAGTTGGCGGCCGACGGGACCGGGCGGTTCTTCTTCCGGGGCCCATTGCAGAGCGGTGTGTTACAACAGGAGATGCACACAGAGTTGATCCTTCCAGTGCAGAACTGCTGGTAGCCTGATGAGGATATGAGGCACGCCCCGGACGAGGCGCAGGACTTGCGGTAAAATATGCCTGAAGAAGGAGAGAGAGAAGTGGTCAGGAGTAGTGCAAAGCTATACAGGATGTCCAGGTCAAGGTAGATGTGGTACTGACACCGTTGGTGAAACTGAGCCAAGTCTCATAGCAAACTGTGGTAGCACAAGCACTTGGGAAGGGAGGGGTAAAAGTCCGTAAACTGTCTTTTTATTCAGGAATGTGTCTGTTTTACGTTATGCCTGGCAAATATCTGTGGAAATCAGACAAAGCAATATCTAATCCACCTTTTTTCCCACAAATAAACAGGAATAACAATTACACATCAAAAAAATGTGGTGATTTGAACATATTTGCCATAGGATCTTGGCCAAGTGAGAAATTGTTGAGACGTAGACTATATTGTAATTCAGTGCTCTTTGCAATTTAACAGAACTTTATCCTGATCAATACTGGAATGGTTCATATTACTGGGAGGTGATCCTCTAAGTGCCTAGAACCTTTGTCGAGCCGTTATAAGAAATAAAACATTGGGAATGTCACCTCGACAGAATATAATGCTCTCAAACGATGGAACAATTGCAACAAAACAATGCTTTGATTTATATGGCGACGAGAGAATGCACATGAATAAGAGTGTTTTGATTTCATGGAAACGTTGTTGTGCTATTAAGTCTTACCATAGGAGGTGGTAAGAAAGCCTGCCTCTCCCTGCCTGATAAATGAACACCTTGCAGGGACTCAACTCCCATTTCTCCCTACTCCTTCCTAGGAAATAGACACTGCGCTTTTGGACACAAAGAAACCCAAGGTGACCCTGGAGATTCGACTCAAGCTCCACTGAATCTATAAGCATCCGTACATGTTATAAGCATATATGGGCGCTCATAATGTCTTAATGCTATCAGGTCTATCATGTGTTCTCTGCTGAAATGTGTCAGCAGACTGCAAAGAGCTGTTATTATGAGAAGGGGTTCATAAGTGCTTACGACAAGTCTTACATTGCATTGTAACTGTGGCATAATGCGTTACGCCCGTCGACGTTAAGTGAAGTGTTCAGAAAAGTTCAAATGAAAGAGTAAACAGGAAGTAGATGAAAGAGGTAGATGAAAGGGGGGAAGAGAACTGCTAGTCATGTTAAAAGTTAAATCAAAACTTTACTGCTCTAATTTACTCGTCTTTCTCTTGAAATAATAACCGATGAGCTGTCAGACAAAGTGTAAATGTGTAAATGGAACACAATATTCTTGTTTTGTCTCAAAGACGTCAGACAAGCCTTTAAGACAAAAGTAGAGCATTTCGGTCTGCATCAGCCCCTGATTACTGCTATTAAGTTTGACAGAACTAACAAATGCAACCTCAGCTTAATCAACCCTCTGCTTTGTTCCATACTTCATCACTATGCACATTTAGAACTGACAGTCAAACAAACCAAGCCCCCAAACCTTTGTTGGGGAGAGAAATGGGTAGAGACCAAGCTGGCACCGATTCGCATACAAAAGCCAACTTTCCCTGAGGATTACGTTACAGATGTCTTCACATATCATACACACATTATGCAAGTGTTTCTTTCTGCCGATAACGATGTGGTAATTCGCAAATTCATTATTTGTGATAAATTGCGGTTGCTGCATATAAAGATAATTAGTTAGGCTCCTGGTCTCAGGTTGACATTATAGGAAATGATTAAATTAAGGAACTTATTCATTACCAACATTGCTAGAAGGTTTCATGTTAGAATAAAAGTTTGCATGACTTTTCTGTTTATCTGCTTACAGGAGCACATAAGAATCCCTTTGCCAACATCGCATTTGAATCAAATGACTCAGAAGACCTTTCTAAAGAGTGCAGAGGCTGGAAAAGATTTGTGAATATTTTTACATTTTTTATTTCACCTTTATTTAACCAGGTAGGCAAGTTGAGAACAAGTTCTCATTTACAATTGCGACCTGAATATACTGTAAGCATGTGCATTCCACACAAAAGTGCATCCTTATCTCAAGGTTATTCAAACCATTACACAGCATTACACAGTGTACATTTGTTCATGACATTATTGCCGTAGATTATTGCCTTTGAGTGATGAATCTTGTCAACCATCACGTTCAGAGACAGTTTGGGCATTAAACACTCGCTAAAGACTATCTTGCTATGACGGTTTTGGTACACTTTTTTTATGCTCTTGTAATTGGAAGCATACATTTGAACACAAGTGACATGCTGTACATAACATTGGATGTGGTAAGATCAATAGGCATAGTGGTGTTTGAAGGGCGTTCTCTCATTAACCCTCTTGTTGTGTTTGTTTCATGTTAATGAATTCTGTGTTCCCGGGTCCAAAATGACCACCCCCGTTATAGCTGATTATAAATCCATAATAATACATATATTATCACCTAATGTTGTGTTAGATATTTTTATCAACTTATAGTTCTTGTGAACATTACAAGTTTTGAACTTCTATTTGCTATTTATGGCCTGTAGGCCTCATTGACCTGAGCTCATACAACTCGTCTTTGAGATGAAATAAAAAGCATCATGTGTGGATTATTTTGACAAAAACAAATACTCAGATGAAACATATTGTTCTATTCATCACGGACTACTTTGTGTCAAAGTTTAAGAAGGACTCTCTCCTCCTCACCAGTGTTATGATCAAAGATATGATCAAGAGCCTCACATACAATATATCGTTTGGTCATTGTGCTGTCACAGAATGAATTGTGAGAAAGGCCTCAAAAAAGATTTATATACCAGAGCCTGAGAAAAGTTCTATATATTATTGAAACAATGTTGCGATTGTCTGTGAGAATGCTAACAGGTGTGGTTCCCATGGGGGAATATTCTATTGGGGAAAGGTTCCCGTGGGGGTTGCCATGGAAGCCAAGAAGGGGAGTGATGTGTGTGTGTGTGCTCAAACACACATGCATGTGGGGGTCTGGGAGAGGAAGTGTGTCCATCTGATGAATGGGCATGTGCCTGAACTCAATTGTATACATTAATTGTATTCTCACCCATTAATTTCTAATTACTGGTCATTTTTGACCAGGAACACCACAGGTGTACAAAAGTTCAATAAAACCCCCAAAATGTTATGAAATCATCCAAATGTAATTTGTGTGTTCAGATGCCCTGTGTGGACAAAGTCATGGAACCTAATGACAATCCGATTAAATTAACTACATTTTTCAGAGAGAACTTGAAAATCAGTCCAATTTGACCGGAACACGGCAGGAGGGTTAAGCAATAATGCACGAAGGGGTGTGGTGTATGGGCAATATACCACTACTAATGGCTGTTCTTATGCACAACGCAACTCATAGTGCCTGGATACAGCCTTTAATTGTGTTATATTGGCCATATACCACAAACCCCTGAGGTGTCTTGTTGCTATTATAAACTGGTTACCAATGTAATTACAGCAGTACAAATAAATGTCTGATATACCACGGCTGTCAGCCAATCAGCATTCAGGGCTCGAACCACCTAGTTTATAATAAAAAATATTGCATGGATCAACTGAGTACAGCAACCAGCAACCAAGGGGTTAACCACCCTTTGGGATAATCCCATTAAAATAATATGAGCCATAAACCATGAATTAACTATGGTAATAGCCTCTTCATCTATGGAGATTCGTTGATACACTGTAGGTCCCAATTGATGTCGTGGGCATGTAGGCCTAGTTTATGAACTCATCCAGTGTTAATCTGCTAAATTGTAATTATTCACTCCTATGGCCTATTTATTGCCTACCTCCTCATGCCTTTTGCACACAATGTATATAGATTATTTTTTTTCTACTATGTTATTGACTTGTGTATTGTTGACTCCATGTGTAACTCTGTGTTGTTGTCTGTTCACACTGCTATGCTTTATCTTGGCCAGGTCGCAGTTGCAAATGAGAACTTGTTCTCAACTAGCCTACCTGGTTAAATAAAGGTGAAATAAAAAATCAAATAAATAAAATGTGTTGATGTTACAAGGAGACCTTATAGATCAGTTCCACTGAGATAGAGAGGAAGTACATGAAAGGGGAAAATATACCTGATTTAGGTCATATGTTCAAAAGTGTCACAGTCCGGTGTGGCTTGGTTTTGCATGGCAAGGTAGGTGTCAGAGAAGGCAGTATGGCCTGGGGTGGTCTAGCTGCAGAATACATTTATATTGTGTTGGCGTGGGTTCGAATCCGGCCCCACCCTTCTGACACAAAACAGATCCCCCAACCTTCCTGTCTCTCTCTCACAGGTCTCTCTTGTCAGACTGAAGCTCACGCTCTGCTGTGGCGGAGATTCAGCGAGAAGGGACTACTTCTCCCGCTAGCTCTATCCAATGAAGAACAAACGAGGAAAGGAACGGGACTGCTCAGGAGACGCTGTTTTCTTACCATCCTTCTTCACCAGTACCTCCTTCTGACACATGTCCTGCACGTTGACCGTGCAGTTGACAATGAACTCCGGCGTGGAGCATTCATTGTTTTTCACCTCCTCACACTGGTAACATTGGATCTGGAGAGCATAGCCTGTACAAGAGAGAGAGAGAGAGACAGGAAGAACCGCAAGGAGTTAAAAAAAATATTTTTTAAAGTCCACAGTTCACCAGTATCTGGCATATAGTATCTCATTAGTCTATGAATGTTGGTCAAGAGAGACTACAGGCAAATTCTTTCAAGTTTGTTTGGCTGTGCTTGATTGAGCTTTCCCGGCACAGTGGAACCAATGGAGTTGTCAGAAAAGTGCAAGCTGGCACTCCAGGCAGGCTTGATCGAAACGCTGAAACTATTTGAAAGATTAGGCCTAAAATCTCGTTTGAAAGATTTGAAAATGTTATGCTTTGCACCCAGGTCTGCAGTTCAGTCATTAGCATTATCCCTTGTTCATCTGGAGCCTTTCAGCCCCCCATGTTTTCCTCCCAGCTAATCAAGAATAATGTGTTTTCGGGATCTATTGCCATTACCACAGATCAGGAACTGTATCCTCGAGGAGAGACAAATCCATCTTTGAAACGAAAAAGTCTCTTTGCTGGCATTTTGAAAGTCAACTTGGTCCCTATTTGCAAGACGGGATCTCCTTGATGAATCACAAGGGTGAAGATTATCTCAAAGAGCAGTTAATGTGGGAGAGACGACGTTGACGCTATCCTTACACATGCGGACATGTTGCAAATATCAGACAATAGGACTTTGAGTTAATATGATGACATTTCTGTACCCCACCACAGAAAGCACTGATGAGTCACACAAACACATACTTCTCTGATGACATACACGTTTGTCATGACAACAAAGAAACACAGTCAGGATAAAGGGATTTTGACTGAAAATAATGAACAAACATGTTTCATCAATATAAATCCATACTCTCATGTACTTGCCAACTAAACTTAATATAGAGCCGTCAGACATAATTGTGTGTGTAAACTGGGCATACTGTATCTGTGCAGGGAAAAATGCGACTCAACTTTACGCACTAAAATAATAATTGCCATTCTGACTACTACAGGTCAAAACAACCAAGCCAGAGTGTTTCAGACAAAGTGCTTTATCCACACACTCAATGAAGCTGTTGCTCCAGCACTGACTTCAAATGAGATGAATTCATTCTAACTTGACTCATTGGAATTAAATGGAAATTGAGATTAACTAAGAATGACAGATGGTTGGCTATTCATGCAAAGTTGTTTCACAGGGAAGAAAAATCGAGAGAATTGAATCGAGGATACCGGATGGATAGCACAATCTGATTCAGGGTTTAGCAGAAACATGCATGACTGTGCAATGATAAACAATAATTCTAAATGTTCTCAAGCGCCACAGTTTCAGGTAATTTGTTCTCCGTGACAGTTAGTACTGTGTTCTAATTATTGAAATGGCGACAGTCATTCTTCTCCCAGTCTGACAGCGCCATCAAGTACAAATTCAATTGTAAAGGATCCAAAACAAAAATCAGAGCGTAATTACTTTAAAACCAGATAAATGCTTCAAAACTCCATCCATCAACCGAGCAATAGAGTCTCATAAAGTGCCTAAACACATCCTAGACTGTTGTGTATTTGTCCTCTATAAACCACTGGCTATTCATACTCTATATAATTAACATTTAGGCAAGCATAAAGTTATGTACATATTGTCTATACTTTTCATATTGTTCTTCAATACAGTTTTCACTGAGGTAAAAACATCCTCAAGTTATTTCGAAGTATTTTCTGCTAACAGCGAAGATTATGTTTAAGGAGAGTATGTTAACCAAATGCAGCACATCCAACTCGGAACAGGAGAGAACATTTGTATGTTATTTACACCAGAGGCATTTTTGGTGAGATCAAGATCCTACAGGGCACTGTTCATATGCCATGTGCAATGTGTTGAACTGGAAATATGGACTGGAAAAGCTCTGAGCGGCTGATTGTGACATCATTCTGATGATACGATCATTGGATGTATGTTGGAATGACAGTGCGGACTTTATTCCCAAATCATTGCTATAAAGTGACCCATGTGGATTGAGAAATCAGTTTATTTGCCGTCATCTATCTTAAATGGTGTATTTTTCTTCCACAGTCATCTGAAGAGAGACAGCTTTGTTATTCTCTGTATATTTAGTGATACTAATATTAATCACAGGTGTTCATGGAGTGGTAGGTCAGCTCCTTTAACATCCATTAAAAAAAATGGTGCTTGAGTTTATTACATTCACCTGAGCTGACAACTGTTGATCAATCAAGTTTCTTATCATTTGAGCTTGATGGAATTCCTACACCTGTAAAAAAATAAAATATAAAAAAATGTTGAATTGCATCTGTGTAATTAGAGAGCTATTAATTAGCTATTGATAATGAGCGGCCTAAACATGTCCCTCTGCTTTATAAAATGTATGAATACATTCTTCACCTGTAATGGTGTCTAGTCATGTTTAGTAGCAATTCATCGGAACATTCAATAGCCTCATTAGCATGCCACGCAGGGCAATTGAAACATCAGAAAGACGCTCCAAAAAATGGAATAATGGTCAATGTTTCAGCATGTCACACTCTATTATGTAACATTTACTTTTTAAACAATATCATTACATTTAAGCAAAGATATGTAAAATAGTAGCTTAAGTAACATTTTGAAAATGTGCCTTTGCACAAGTCATATGGCGCAATAGTTTTACAAACGCAATTATGACCTAAGGTGACATATTTTCTCTCGCTGGAGCGCAAGTGTCATTAAAAATGTTAAATCCAAGAATCTGTCATAATTTCTTATTCCAAGAAAGTTATAAATGCATTTAACGAGATGATTTGATCTGCAATGGTGACCTCCTGCGCGCCTCCCTGTTGGCATTACCAGACCTCTACTGGACTTCTGAAAACGACTTATTAATTGTTTTCATCCGACAAAAAAAGCTCCCCAAAATCATTTAAACATAATCCAAACTTGAATTAGATTGGAATACCTGAAAACGTTGACACATCACTTGAGAAAATGCTCTCAGCATCAGAATACAACGCAGCAAGCCAACACATGTAAGATTACGCAGTCTCCAAAGTTCAGCATACCTGTTTTGAGGAAAATTCCAAGCAAAGTTGCGTAGATGAGAAGCAACATCCTCTCCCAAATGACACTACAGAGGAACACATCAGACCAGGTGAACTTAAAACGAAAACAAAACCCTTAGATGGATCCGTGGCATCAATGTGTGAGAGCACATTCTGCTGCGAGGAATGTGATGCGCAGCGCTGAACGAGGGCGAGCTCTGGGGTTCGAGAGACTAGGCTGCGGAATTCCAGTGAAATTGGATGAGGATAAATCGTAAAACGTACCACGTGATGAAAGATCGTGGTATGGAAGCAATTCTTCAATCACTCATATCCTACACACGCAGATCAGTGACTGTTTAATTGCGTCCAAATATGAAATGGTCACATTTGGATATGCTTTTGGGCATGGAGTGCACCGTTGATAGCCATGCACATTTAACCAGATTTAGAAAGGCTACTATTCATGAAATACGTTTTTTGAGATCATTTTATGGATCTTCTTTCTGTGTCTGTTATGGATCTTGTATGTTTCAGTTAGAGAGAGAGAGAGAGATGGGAGAGAGAGCGAGAGAGAATGTTTGGATGTCACTCTTGGGTGGCTGAATTAATTACTTTTATTTATAGTCACATAATTACCCATCAAGAGACTCCAATTGTTATAAATGCCCCTACTTTATAAGCACTGTTAAAGAGAGTGAAGCTCAGTTAAACACAGGCTATACGTTTAACACGTTTTGTAGTTGAAGACTATGACATGAGCTTTACCGCAAGCATTTGAAGGCAGGACTTGGCTCAAACCTTCCCTTGCCATTATTAACAATTCCCTGCTGTAGTCTACTTACATATATTTCAGTTACACATTCATGAGCGCAATGGCAAAGATCCGCGAAGATCTCACTGTTTCTTATGACTATAGTACCTTACATTTGACTACAGTATATGATACTGAACGCACACACACATACATACACAAACGTCAACCTCCAACAGTTACGAAAGCTGCACCAAAGTAAAATAGGAAATCATTTATTTTTATTTATCTGGGAAATTATTACATAAAATATAGCATTAAAAGTCTAATGTAACAGCCAAAATTGCACACGTAATTACCAAACTAACACTGCTGGTAACAGGTTCTCTTACAAAGGAACAATCAAGCAGAGAAGATGTGAAGTAGGACAAGTAAACACTACTATACAGTTCCATGTACAAAAAGTGGGATATAAATACTCGTCAGCTAGAAAAATACACATTATGGTCTTAGCAAGACTCTCCTTACATATTATTAACAATTTCATGGAAAATTGTTCAAACAATGAAACGTACAGTCTGTTTTTGATTAGCACCAGAATCAAATTAAGCACGTTTGGCATGATGATTTATTCCTACTACGTGTCAAATGTGTTATAGGATAAAGTGATAAAAGGTTGCAGTAGTAGCTTTTATTCGACAAAATAAAACATTTTGTATCGACAAACACTACAGGAAGTCACAAAACGAGGAAATGATCAAGAAAAGTTGAACTGTTCTCAATCAATAGACATATAGTTTGAATGATTGGCAAACATTACACAATTATTAAATGTTTTAAATTGCATATACCAGTCAGCAATGCTCGATTCTGATATTAATTTAATTGCAGTTAACACACAAACAAAATATACAAAAAATGAGTGTTTCATATGATGCTACAAGAGACACCGTTTCAACAGTTATGTTATCTTGCAGTTCATGAAGGTTTTACTTTTCAAAAAATGTCTGTTTTCCGTTTAAAAAAATGAAAAATGTACTTTCCATGAGTTGTAACCTTATATTCAAGGTAACTAGGTATACGCGTTGCATTTTCCCTGAGCTACTAGCATAGACCTTGCTCCGCAAATGTGTTATTGAAGCCAACAGAAGTTTCTGATTCATAAGTACCATTCTGACACTAGTTCAGTTCTATGTTTACATGAAATACTGAGTGACCCAAGTACAATGGTGATTGCACGGTGATTGCTTAAAGGGATAATTCAGGATTTTTCTCTACTTCCCCAGAGTCAAATTAATTAGTGGATACCATTTTTATGTCTCTATGGGCAGTTTGAAGGACATTGCTAAATAGTGTTAGCATAATGACTGGAAGTCCATGGTAACTGCTAGCATGCTAGTAGATATACTTCCAGTCATTGCGCCAACACTAGTTAGCATTAGCTCACACAACTAACTCTAACTTCCTTCATACTGGATGCAGAGACATGATAATGGCATCCATGAGTTCATCTGACTAGGGAAGAAGATAAAGGGCTTCATTGCCAAATATCCCTTTTAAGCCACTACATAGCAGTTGAAGATCAGCTTGACAGTTTTGACTTGCTGGTAGAAATGATTGATCATGTATTGATCATGTATTTCTCATCTGTACCACAACTCAAAGTCAATATTGACTCCAGTACATTCAATATGCAGGATACTATTCTTTAAGATTCCACAGTACTGGTGGTTCAATTAAATGTGCAAATGCGTGTATTTAGGTCACTTAATATAAAGTATAAATCCCGCCACTTCAAAAATAATGTGTCTAATGTGTGTCACATTTTAGTTCGCCATGCAACTTTCAAAATACCACAGCAGTCTAGTAATCATACACGTTTGACACAATGGCTTTAGGAGCTATGATTGTATGGTATGGGTTGCAGTGTATTGCATGATGGTAGTTGTGGTGTCTAAGCCTGCCATTGTGGCATACAACACTGTGGCAGTAAAACATTTGAGAAATATTTTGAGAAATAATGATCCGTGAGAAAACCATCTATCCACATCCAACAACTGTAATAGTTTTTTGCACATATTATCATTCTTAAGGTATTGCTTCACACTACTAGGCATCATCAGTTGCTCCTGATGAGATTGCTGATTGGTTTGATTTGGATTTGGTGGTATTTACTCTAGTTCATGTCTTCAAGTTGAATTCCTTAACTTTGTACAGTATTTTTACAGTGCAATGATAAAAAAAAAACATTCCCCCTTCGGGGAAAAATATATAATGCAAGACAATTTCTAATATTGCTTTCCACACCTTGAACGGTGGTACTGTTGTAGCCTATAGTTTAATTGTCCATCTCAGAGGTCATGCGTACCGTACAGTCTGGGTTCACGTCCTTATCTTATGACATCACCGATGACATCCCTTCCTTCCTTATGACCTAAGTGCTTCGGTTGGTGGGAGTAGCAGAGGACTCCAACAGAATCGGCCCCGGCCTCCACTTTCTTACTCTACACATCGTTGGAGCCTTGACTGGTGCATGAGGAGAAGCTGTCGTAAAGCGAATCGCTGAGAGAACCCACACGCTCCGCCCCGGGCTTGTTGGAGTAGTAGCTGGACGACGAGGGCTCGTTGTCAACCCTGCTGCAGCAGTCCTCTTCTCTCTCCCCTGCGGAACAGGAGCAGTCACCGCTACTGGGCCTTAGCTCTGTCTCCGGGTACAGCCCCAGCCCACTGCTGTTTAGCTTGTTCAGGGACTCCAAGGACACGTCTCTGGTGCCGACCTGGACCCCCCCTCCGCAGCCGCCTGTTGTCATGTCCACTTGATTCCCTTTCTACAGCAACAACAAGACAAACAAGAGAGGAGAAAATGAGACGAGAGGTGTTTTTGTCATCTGGCCACACTGAGTCCACACTGCAGCGCATTATTATCATCATACTTTAAAGGGCCAATCTGGTATTCAAACAACAAAGCTGTCCCAGATTACTTATATGAAATGATTTGGAGAAAGAAGCAATCTGTCACTCTGTCTCTTGACAAAGAATATCCAGAAACAACAAAAACAAGGCTGTCATACTGAATTTTCACAGAGTGTACAAAACATTAGGAACACCTTGCTAATGTTGAGTTGCACCCCCTTTGCCCTCAGAACAGCCTCAATTCGTCGGGGCATGGACTCTACAGAGTGTCGAAAGTGTTCCACAGGGATGCTGACCCATGTTGACTCGCGAGGTCAGTCTATGTCATGGAACTGTTTTGTACACTCAGTGTACATCTACTTTAGCGTAATGCAACACTACAAAGCAATTTGACTACTGCCATTCCTGAGTATCGCATTGATTTATTGAGAGCTTTGTTCATTCTCCTCACATGCTTAAGGCCCAATGAGTCTGTCTGGGGGAATCTGCCGTGAGATATCAACCTCTCTACAGGGAGGGAGGGAGGGAGGGAGGGAGGAGGGAGGGAGAGAGAGATTCTCCTTCGTAGCTGTTTTAACACAGCGTATTATATTTTTGTCAGGAGCCCATGTTGTTAAAAAAAGAAATGAGTGAAACGGCGGCCAGCTTCTTCTCGCTATAAATTAACACAAATGGCTTAACCTCAAATATACTGGAGAGAAAACAGCTACTGTATATCATTTTGCATATTGACAGGTGTTTTGGTATGCACGGAGATTCTAACTTAAAGGTATAATGTGGTATCTGGGTATCTGTTCATTGGAGATTTCAATCCATTAATTCTTGAAGATTATACCACAACAAGAGTGGGGCTGCCATTTGTCTAGAGAAATAAATCCCAGATTGCAGCATTAATGTTGCAGTTTCAGGATGAATCCCTAGATCCCTCTAGGTCCTGTTGTTTATGTACTTTTGAGAAATATTTTTGGCATGTACACTTTTATCGTGTGTGGTGGCTGAACTCATTGCCTTCTTTCATGGAAAACGCCTCCAAGCCATTCCACCACCCTTGAGTAAATTGGCAACACAACAATAGGAGAAGTCTCCATTGAGATACATATATATATATATATAAATAAAAGCTCTGCATCTCCAATCTAGCATAATCACAGAAATCATGCATAATGCATTTTTCCACATACAGTCATAAATCTAACCACCGTGAATACAAAACACATTTTCAGTAGATAAAAAAGAGATGTTGTGTAATTCAACCTTGGTCAATAACTATTAGAATATCTTAACAGAAATATGTATGCAGAAATGCACTAAGGAATCTTGAAATCATTTGAGGAATCGGTATAAGGAGCCTGTGCTCTCTGGCTACATTGTATTGGTGGTCAAGGTAAACACAATTCTCTGGATAACTGGATTTTCCTCCAGCCAATCTACCGAAAGGGACAAGCCATCCACACACTTCCTGGGTGGAGAGTACACAGAGGTATTACCAGGGGTATAGACCGCCCTCGGGGTAGCACTAACTCCTCATCATCAAGTGTTCACTGCCAGGTGCCTCTTAGAAATGGCTTTCTTCCCAGGAACTTTAGCCCAGAACCACTCTGCTAACAATCTGGCGGTTTACAGTAATGCATTCTAAACACAGGCACCGCGGGTTAGATATTCTTCATGTACTAAATCAGCACAGAGAAACTCGGAGTTACCCGAGACGTCTGAAAAATATCACTTTTGAGGTACAGTGACTAATAATGGTAATTGAAGGGTTGGTGATAAAAACTAATGTGACTCAAATCTGCAAAAGGACACATCTCCATTGTAGCAAAGTTACTGGAGAGTCAAAAGTGCTATATCGAAAATGCTTTTTAGTCCAAGACTAGGCTCAATCTGGGTCCGGGAAACCAACCATATAGTATGTACCGGTGTAGTGTAGTCTACAGGTGCATGGATGTGGGAGACCATGAGAGCCGAGCAGAGGGTGTTTGACTTGATTGTGATCAGTGATTGGAATTGGGGTGGCCTTTCGTTCAGTGCCTTTGACAGTGAGGAACAGCAATCATGGTCCTGTTCTTCTCCTAACAGCACTGAGCTCTCTATCTCGGCAGGAGGGATTCTTATCTGTGATTGAATTTGATTTGGTGAAACACAATTACCACTCTTGTCTGTGGGTCGAAACCAACCTCCGTGCAGACCTTGACCATCCGAAGGCACCTAAGGAGCCAGTTGAAGTGTATCCTTTACAACGGAACACACAGGAAAACATCGCCTCAGGGGCACATCAGGTGGAAAAAGAGCTTGTCAACGGCTAATTGGTTATCATCTAGCAACACTGAGGTATTTCAGTTCAATGGGAATGTCTTAGGTAACTGGGATTCTGACAGAATATATACGTTGGAAACATTCTTCCTTTCTAAAGAAGAGTCAGTCAGTCGATAAGGAGGTCAAATAGAGAACGGCTGTTCTTCTGGGATTCTGGACAATTGTTGTGTGTCTGAAATATTTATTGTTCGTATACCACTAATGGTATACTGTTGTGTATGTACGTATAGGCAGGAGCAGCTGGTATACAATTTAAATCAATCAATATATCTATATATATATATAATATATATATATATATATATATCTATATCTATATATATATCTATATATATATATATATATATATATATGCATGTGGGCCTTGAAGAGACAATACTTTTTATCTACACTTGGTGTCAGATGTTTTAAAAAAAATACACCTCTGATATTTAGAAAATTACTCATAACATTCCGGCCCAATATTTGATTCGAAAGTCTGTCATCTGAAGCACATCTTACATGTCTGTACTTCTACTTCCAATTGCATGTCCAAGACTAAAAATATACCTCTCTCTCCCCATTGCATTAGTGCTCCAGGTAACAAGCTGTTACAAGCAGCTGGGGGAGAAAGTGTGAACACAGATATTACATAGTTATGAGGCATATTGCTGTGTAACCTGGCCCTCTCTGGTCTGGCTCCTTAGGCCCTGCCATGCCCGGCCCCTGCACAGCATCTAATGCTGTTTTCCCACTGTCTGAGAGGCCTGCAGCAATCTATATTACCCATCGGCAGAGAGATAAGGGAGCGAGAGAGAACCTAGGAGAGAAGGAAAGAAAGAGAAAAATGGAGAGAAGGAAAGATAGAGAGGGAAAGAAAGAGGATGAGAGCAACTGAGAAATATATAGAAATAAAAACGGGGAGATTGAAGGAGGCAGAGGGAAGAGGGGGTGTAGCCAGGCAGCCAGAGAGGCAGGCAGGCAGCGTGGCTGTCAGGCAGTGTCAGGATGATGAATGGGGGCCAGGCTGGGCCATGAGGTCTCTGATGGGAGCTGCTGAGCTTTACATCACTCTCCTGAGTGTTTGTGAAAGGTTATTAAAGGCACTTAAATCACCCAATCTCACTCCGCACCCGCGCTCCCCCCCCGTCTGCACCTTCCGCACACTTCCCAAACGAATCTTCCCTAAAGATATTATGAACTTACCTGGCGGACTTAAAGGGAATGGTCACACCACCATATTTTACAGTAGGTATGGGTTTCTTTTCAGCTCATACATTCTCATGTTGGTGCCACACCCACCACTGGTGTGAGTGGCCAAAAGACCTCTATTTTCATGTAATCTGACCAAAGAACCAGTTCCTACCGAATCCAAGTGCCATTTAGCACTGCTGGGTGATTTGAAAAGTCCAGGTCAAGCGATCAATAATATAATAACACTCTTAGCAAAAATGTTTATCTTTACTTTACAATCTGTAGAAACTATGAGAATAGAAAGGTTCAGAACTTTTGTGAAACATAAATGATATATCTCAAATAGAAATCAAAACTGGATGGGCTTCAACGATAGATGGTGGGTTAAGGGTAGCTGGGACAAAACAGAAACAAGGATGGGACAAAAAACTAACAAAAAGGTAACTATTGTGAAACAAACTGTGTCCTTAAAATGTACAGTATATAGTATGTATAAGCTGGAAGTGGAAGCTGTTGTTGTCCATTGGTTTACTCCAATTAGGGAGGGGATGTAGGGTTAGGGGAAAATAATAAAGGAAAATATATACAAGATATATACACATACAGTAACAGTCAAAAGTTTGGACATACCTACTCATCCATGTTTTTTTTCTATACTTTTAGATATTTTCTACATTGTAGAATAACAGTGAAGACATCAAAACTATGAAATAACAGATATGGATTCATATCGTAACCGAAAGTGTTAAACAAATTAAAATATATTTCATTTGAGATTCTTCACAGTAGCCCCCCTTTGCCTTGACAGCTTTGTACACTCTGCATTCTCTCTACTAGCTTCATGAGGTAGTCACCTGGAATGCATTTCAATTAACAGGCGTTCCTTGTTGAAAGTTCCTTTGTGGAATTTATTTCCTTCTTAATGCATTTGAGATAGTTAGTTGTTTTGTGACAAGGTAGGGGTGGTATACAGAAGAGAGCCCTACTTTGTAAAAGACCAAGTCCATATTATGGCAAGAATGGCTCAAATAATCAAAGAGAAATGACAGTCCATCATAACTTTAAGACATGAAGGTCAGTCAATCTGGAAAATGTCAAGAACTTTGAAAGTCTCTTCAAGTGCAGTCGCAAAAACCATCAAGCACTATGAGGAAACTGGCTCTCATGAGGACCGCCACAGGAAAGGAAGACCCAGAGTTACCTCTGCTGCAGAGGATAAGATCACTAGAGTTAACTGCACCTCAAATTGCTGCTCAAATAAATGCTTCACAGAGTTCAAGTAACAGACAAATCTCAACATCAACTGTTCAAAGGAGACTGTGTGAATCAGGCCTTCAGGGTTAAATTGCTGCAAAGAAACCACTACTAAAGGACACCAATAAGAAGAAGAGACTTGCTTGGGCCATGAAACATGAGCAATGGACATTAGACCAGTGGAAATCTGTCCTTTGGTCTGATGAGTCAAAATTTGAGATTTCTGGTTCCAACCACTGTGTCTTTGTGAGACGCAGAGTCGGTGAACAGATGACCTCCGCATGTGTGGTTCCCACCATAAAGCATGGAGGAGGTGGTGTGATGGTGCTTTGCTGTGTCTGTGATTTATTTAGAATTCAAGGCACACTTAACCAGCATGGCTACCATAGCATTCTGCAGCGATACACCATCCCATCTGGTTTGCGCTTATGAGGACTATCATTTGTTTTTCAACAGGACAATGACTCAACACACCTCCAGGCTGTGTAAGGGCTATTTGACCATGAAGGAGAGTGGAGTGCTGCATCAGATGACCTCCACAATCAACACAACCTCAACCCAATTGAGATGGTTTGGGATGAGTTGGACCGCAGAGTGAAGAAAAAGCAGCCAACAAGTGCTCAGCATATGTGGGAACTCCTTCAAGACAGTTGGAAAAGCATTCCAGGTGAAGCTGGCTGGGAGAATGCCAAGAGTGTGCAAAGCTGTCATCAAAGCAAAGGCTGTCTAGATTTGTTTTACATTTTTTTGGTTACTACATGATTCCATTTGTGTGATTTCGTAGTTTTGATGTCTTCACTATTATTCTACAATGTAAAGTTGTAAAGAAAAACCCTTGAATGAGTAGGTGTGTCCTCACCTTTGACTGGTACTGTATGTTTAAAAAAACTATATATATATATATATATATATATACATGGGGGATTGGAAATTATGCAAACAATTAAATTGATGAAAGCCCAAATTTACTTGCAATATTAGAGCTGATCTACCCCCTATTTTTATTTTATTTTTTATAATAATGCCATTAAGCAAACTCCAGGCTTTTACATTTTTGGGATGACATGAAAATAGAGGTCTTTAGCCAAGCACACCAGTAGTGGGTTTAGAGTCAAAATTAGAATGCATGAGCAGAAAAGAACCCCATTCCTACTGTACAATATGGTGGTGGATCTTTGATGTTATGGGGCTATTTTGCTTACACTGGTCCTGGAACCATTGTTAAGGTCAATGGCATCATGAACTAAAATGTCCAGTACAGGGACATCTTATACCACACACCTGGTTGCCTCTGCCAGGAGGCTGAAACTTGGCCGCAAGTGGAACTTCCAGCAAGACAATAACCCCAAGTTCACATCAAAATCCACAAAGAAATGGTTCATTGGCCACAAAAGCAACGTTTTGCAATGGCCATCTCAGTCTATGCGGACATGAAACCCATTGAAAACCTGTGGTTTGAATTGAAGAGGGCAGTCCATAAGCGCAGACGAAGGATCTGGAATAGATCTGTATGGAGGAACATTTAGAAAAAGGCTCAATGCCATTATCCTCGCAATTGGAGGTATTGTGACCCCTACCTTTTTGAGAAAAAAATGATATTACTTCTTTAAAAAAAATCTAATTCTCTGACCAATTGTATTAGTATAAAATAATAGAATTTCCCATTTTTTGGGGAGCAAACAATATGCTGTTGCTCAGTATTTGTATTATTTATTTTATACAGTCATTTTTGCTCATTTTTGTCAAGGGTGTCAATAATTTCAGACCCCACTGTATGTATGGGGGTATTGTCATGGGTGGACAGGAGGGCAACTGTGTCTCTTTAAGAGAAACATTGTCCCTTTCAGGTAAAATACATGTTAATAAGGAGTAAATGGGTTGAAAAGGAGTAAATGGGTTGAAAGGGGGACCATCATCTTGGTTGGTTCATGGCTATTAAATGAGGTTTTCTCTTCTGTAATTCAACACATATCTACAGTATATACCTTTAACTTGAACATTGAATTATTAACAGATTCATTTAGAGTAGTCAAGTGCTATTCAACCAAACAATGTCAACAATCCTCATAGGCCTTTATTGTGTTAGCTGTCTTTTCAAAGTTTCTTTATTTTATTTATGAAGATGTTTTCTTGTGGAGGTCTTTCCAAGACCAATTATTGGACAGCAAAAGATGGAAGGATTAAATCCATAGTGTTGCTCTGTCTTTGGGTGTATTTGTTGTCGTTGTTTGGGTGATCTCTGTGCAGGTTGGATGCACATGATCTCTGTCCGACACGCTGCATTTCTGTAGGGAATCTCATCACAATCAGAGCCATGCTTTCAAACTCCCAGCTCATCACCGCAGCAGCCAACCACACATAAACCTTGTCAGAAAAACCTCAGTTTACAACCCCACGTCCACAACCAGCAACCACACTTCCCTTTATTTCACACTGACATTAAAAATGGTCAAATCCAGGCCATTTTAGCACAAACGCCTTTGTAGAGTGGGAGCGGAAGCCTCATATCCAAAATTATTTTATTAAGTGTAGACTAATGGCTGAGAAGACAAAAAGCTCCATTTTTTTCCCAGTTATTCAAGGCAGAGCCTTCGTCAGGGTCAAAGCATACGCCAAGGACATTCGTTTCTCCACATTCAATTTTGAGCAGTCAATTGTTCAGTCAATGCAGAATGGAATAAGTCTGTACTTATTGAATCTATTAGAAATGTTTGACCCCAAAAAGAGACGGGCAAGGATGATGTTGTAAGTTTAATAAAAAGGCATACACCCTGAGCCCTGCAAAGTTGTTAGCAAAAGTTTAGCAGAGTAACTGCAACTTTCAGTACTGCTCCTCTTTCATAGTACAAGGCCTCTATAGGCCAACAGTAAGAACCAGAGTTCAAGAACATAAAACATATTCATGTTTTTTTCCTCTCGCTCTCCTTCCCTCTCTGAACTTGTGTTGAGTCAGATCCTTTTGCAGATTATGGATTTTTCTGTCAGGTCGTGTGTGTTTGTGTGTGTGTGTGTTAGGTTATTCTACTGCACTGATCTGAGGAGAAGTGGGGGCCAAGGGGGGTGAGGGCCATTTCATGGTCACTGCTCCTAATTTGTCATTCAGTGAAGTTAAATACTGGTAGGCAAATACCCCGTGACACGAGAGGGCAAGCCGATCGAAAGCCATTAGGTGACTCAGTTTTTTTGTTTTATGAAAATGTCCGAACAATCCAACTACAGCGCTGTGTAGGAGGGTGAAAGACATCAAGCTTTGTGGACTCGGGACGCACTTTGAGAAAGCTGGAGAAGCTGGAAAAGGACAAATGTTGCTTCACAGCGATTTGTTTTCACATGAGTTGGAGTGCAAGTTACCATGGAAACAGTTTGTTTTGAGCTAATGCATGATCTTACATAAGGTAACGAAGTAAAGTGGTCCATACAAAATAGATCCTCCTGAAGCAACATCAACAGACCATGATCATCTAGTTGACGAGCTACAAAAGGATATGTCAAAGGTAATATACTGAACAAAAATATAAATGCAACATGTAAACTGTTGGTCCCATGTTTCATGAGCTGAAATAGAAAATCTCAGAAATTTTCCATAAGCACGAAAAGCATATTTCTCTCCAATTTTGCCGACAAATTTGTTTACATCCCTGTTAGTGAACATTTCTCCTTTGCAAAGATAATCCATCCACCTGACAGTTGTGGCACATCAACAAGATGATTAAACAGCATGATAATGCTGGGGGCAATAAAAGGCCACTAAAATGTGCAGTTTTGTCACACAACACAATGCCACAAATGTCTCAAGTTTTGAGGGAGTATGCTCAGCAGGAATGTCCACCAGAGCTGTTGCCAGGGAATTGAATGTTAATTTCTCTACCATAAGCCATCTCCAACGTTGTTTTAGAGAATTTGGCAGGGGGTGCTGAGGAGTATTTCTGTCTGTAATAAAGGCCTTTTGTGGGTGAAAACTCATTCTGATTGGCTGGGCCTGGCTCCCAAATGGGTGGGCATATGCCCTCCCAGGCCAACCCGTGGCTGCGCCATTGCCCAGTCATGTGAAATCCATATATTAGGGGCTAATGAATTTATTTCAATTGACTGATTTCCTTATATGAACTGTAACCCAGTAAAACCTTTGAAATTGTTGCATGTTGCGTTCAGATATTTGTTCAGTGTATGTCATAAGTCAACAGGAAGTACTTACGCTTAGTCTGTCTCCTGCTTTGCCCTCTAGCGATGACTGGTTGTGCAACAAGTGGTATTGGGAGAAACTGCCCCTGTGTTCGTCCTTCTCTATGTGAGAGAACATATCATGTTGATAGTAGTCCATGATTGACGGGAACTTTCCCACACTGTTCCTCTTCATCGTCTTCTCTTCATAGTAGACTGTGGAGAGCATGTTTCAATCAATATATCTATCAATCAATCAACCAAATCAAGATAAACTGGCTAAAATCAAATGATGTAGGCCTAAATAACATTAATATTGTGTCTGTGGATGTGGGATGCAGACAAGATTCTGACCTTGGTTGCTCGTCTTTGCTCTGTTGGTAAGGGTGCTTTGGGTGGAGCCTAGCGTGTTCCCTTCAGACTCTGTCTCGGTGTCACTGCTGCTGCCTGAGTATGTGCACACTCTTGGGGCTCTGTCCTGTTCAGGAAAGAGAGGGACATCAGAATGAGAAGATAAGATAGATAGATCAATCCCTGCATCCAGTATGAAGGAAGTTAGTAGTTTCGCGAGCAAATGCATTAGCACAATGACTGGCATTCTATGGCACACTAGCTGTTAGACGTCTAGTAATTGTGCTAACGTTAGTTAGCAATTGCTGCCTTAAATGGATACTTTGGGATTTTGGCAATGAGGCCCTAGATCTACTAGCATGCCATCAGATACCCATAGATGTCCAGTCATTGCGCTATTGCTAGTTAGCATTGGCTCGTGAAACTCCATCTCACTTCATTGATACTGGAAGTAGAGACATAAAAATGGTATCCACGAGTTCATGAAATCCCTTTAATATCACTGTATCCTCAACAGATTACAGAGATACTCTTTCATAATGATAATGCTTCTTGGAAATGTGAAATTGTATAGGGATTGTACGGAAGCCGCAATTACAGATGATAATGCGTCTTACGTGCTACACAGAAACACAACCACTAGGCATTTGAAGTACTGTAGATTTTTTAGTTTAGCAGTTCTCTTATTGCTGCTATTATTCTGTCAGAGGATAATTGATTTACGTCCCTCCACTACGAGCAACATTTACTGTATTTCATGCAACATAAGGAATCAATGCTATTATATGCTACTATGCTATTGCAGTCTATTTTGCTGCCAAAACACCACCACTTTGACATAGGCCTAATAGTGCTGGGGAAGTTCCTTACAGTGGGTGAGTTTAGATCCTTAGTGTTCCTCTTCTTCTCCACTTGTACCTCGTGGGCCTCCGTAGTGACTGCGTGGCTGGTGCTGCATAACTCTATCTGACTCAGTCGCTGCCTTCTGATGACATCTATCATTCAAAAGTAAAGAGAAACAAACCATGAGACACAGACAACTACCAAACCCACACACTCACACCAGGAAGAGAGCCTACGCATTGCGTACATAGAGGGCGGAGGAAAGAAAAAATGTCAAAGCTATTATGTCCCGGAGTTTCAGTAAGACTCATGGTTATATCCCAAATGGCTCCCTATTCCCTTTATAGTGCACTACGTTTGACCATGGCCATAGGTTACCATTTGGGATGCATCCATAGCTAACGCTATGCCAATATAGTTGTTAACCTGTGAAAGCACATTGCTGTACAACATGAGCATTATGCTACAATTTCTTTAATTGCGAGGAGAGTTTGGCATTTCATCTATTAATAGTCAATGGCATCCTCCCTACCGAGACTACATCGCTACATTTCTGACTTGAAGCAGCCCCGAAATACCAGCTTCAAACTGTCACTCCCAATGACAAAGCATCCAATGATAGTCACAGCTGAGTCAGTGTGAATTTTAATGACTACCTACCCCTTCCTTCACAATTCTTTTCTCTATACAACTCCCTGCCTTCTCCTGACAATATAATTAACTGGGCCTCGTTGGCGGCGGCACCGCGGGAACATCAGCAGAATAATTTGTACCTCGCCGAGGACAAAATAGTTCTTTCATCTTCTTGACTACCTGTGAGGGAATCCGTGGTGGAGATTAGGCTCCTTCTCTATTCCTTATAATGACAGCTGCTGGTCATGCCTACCTTAACCGCAGTACCGAGGTCACACAGATAGACACTAATTCCCTGATTGCATAAATCCCTAGGCGTGATCACGGAGATCACTCATCCCTATACGAGTACATTGTTAGTATTACTTTCCTCAGCCCATATGATCCCTCTCTCTCTCCTCACCGCCCACCGTCGTGCTGTTGTGTTGCTGCGGTAAATGAACAGGCAGAAGGTGGTTTATGATCTATGTCGCTAATTGTCGCTATTGAGTTTACGTGTCTAATTGTATTAGCGACTTATCCTTGGGATATGGTCTGTGGGTCGTATTATCCGGAGGGTTTTGTGAAGGTGGGTGGGGGACACAGTGTCCTTTGTTAAGCAGAGCTACAGAATATCACTCAGAATACCAATAGGCTTGTCCATCTAGTCCAGCATTCAAAATGCATAGGAGATTGAATAACAAAAGGTAGAAGGTTTTGCTTTTCACTGAATAGCTTCAAGTGGAACATGGATCCTCTGTTGAGATTAAGAGGGTGGAACATGTGTAGTGAATTCTTGAGGGCGACTTAAGGTTCACAATGATGTGAATTGAAGTAAAACACTGCCACCCTCATTGCACAATCAAATTGAGCCAGCGAGAATCAGAATTTTATCCTCTCTCATTTTACACACAGTTTATAGATGGGTTAACACCAAATTGGGTTTCATGATAGTGGCCAAACATCCTCTGAGCCTGCTCAGCCATTCTAACTTTTATATACAGCTGTGAATCATTGGTTTACCTAACATAAAACCATTGGCATGAACCAGAGACAACACAGAGCCTGTAACAGTGGTTGTGTCCCGATCATCGACTTTTCTCCCTGAAGTGTGCACTTCACATGATGGGACTATACTGGTATAAGAGCAATGGTGTGGACATTGTCCAGCCAATACCTCTTAATGCATAAAGGGGAGTGTGGAAGTGCACGCTTTGGGAGAAGGGTATAGAATGGAGACGTAACGGGGATGTTGATATGAGGTGAACCCCTAGTCTTACCTGAGGTGGATGGTCTGGGGAGGCGGCTCAGGGCTTCCTGTCCACAACCTCTTCCAGTAACTGTAGAGTCAGACAGGGAGTGGCCCAGGGCACTGGTGGGTGGTACATGTGGTTGGGATTCAGACAGGGACGGCACTGTCACATGGGATGGGGAATGAGCAGCAGAGGCCGAGAGGAGGTCCTGGTCAGGATCAGTGGGACTGTGAACGCTTGCCATTGTCCGGTCGGGGCTGGACTCAGATCTAGGAATGTGGCGCCCATTGACCCGGGTGACAGAGTCAGGGAGGGGGAAGGTGCCAATCCCGCTGTCCAGGGTTCTCATTTGACAGCTGGAGCCTGGCGGGGGTGGGGGACAGGAGAAGCAGCGTGTGATGATGGGGTTGGGGGGGGGGAGGGGGCAATGGAAAAGGAGGAAGAGCCACTGGATTGGATTCACAAGCAACGGAAGGTGTTGTGGGTAAAAAGGGCATCTTGGGGTAGGTTCAATAAGATAGGAGAACGAATGGAGGCAAAAGCAAGAGATACAGGAGCATTACTTAACGTACGGAGCACCTGGGTACAATCCAAAGCCAAATCATTATGAGAAACTGTAGAAATGTAATGCAGGAAAAAGGTCTGAACTTTTCATTTGACTTTGTCCAGTAATATGTGTGATGCGATCTGTTGTGTGTGTAATTCATCAGGTTTATTCCTATAAGTGGTTATCAGCCCTCTATGATCAAATCTGTATCACTTCTTCATAAAATTAATAAAGGTATCTGACTAATCTTGAAAAGGATCTAAAATGAACGGCCGCTTGTAACTCCTAGGTCTCTCTGCGTTCCCAATCTAATTTCACCCATTTGGAACCCAGCGTGACTTTAGAGTGCCAATTTATTAGTGATTTTTCTCCCTACCTCCTATATCAGCATTATGTTGATTTATACACATTCACCGAACTTGATATTTTCCACACTGCGCAGTGATCTAAGGACACTGTAGCAACAGATGGACAGCGTTTAAAATACACAGTTTTGCAAAGCCTCCGTCTCCGAGCGAGACAGATGGATGGCTGTTCGACATGATCCAATTCCATGTAACTGTGAATGATGTTGGCTAATCATTCTGTGCTCATTACTTAATTGCAATAATTTGGGTAAAAAAAAAGAAAGAGTGTTGAACTAGTTCTAACATTAATTAAGTTTAAAGACAAAAGTAGGGGAAAGGTCAGATCGCTGATATGACTGCAATTTTGACAATGTTCTATTTTCATTCTAGGTTGCACAGTGTATTGCTGCATTGCAAAAGTAGAACATATCAATCTAGCGTTATGTACATTATAGACTAGTTGAGGATGGAAAATCCTTGGAAATGATTGATCCTTTCGAGTGAGCAGTTGTTTTGGAAGATATTTAGAACAATCTGTAAGTTCTGATTTCTTTCTTGCCTTTTATGGACAAGCATGGGACCTATTTTTTTTTAGAGTTGGGTTCATTTCTGCTAGCTCTGCCCTTAACCATGGCGCTTGGTCTTGTAACGCCCAGACCATAAACATCCACTTCTTCTAGATGCCCTAACACATCCCTCCATCGTTATCATACATCCTCTGGACGTTCAACCCAAACTTCTAGAAAAGAATGGGTAAATGGATAGATTATTGAATTAATGAATTCATTAATTATATATTAACCGTTTCCCCTGAAGGGGTTCAAGGCATGTAAGAGCTTCCATGGATATGCTTTAGTACAATAACCCATAAACATAGGGCTCGCACAACATCATCGCCAACCAGCTGCATCAAACCCTCATAATTAACACCAAAGCTCTTTATCAGAGGCAATGCGCTGCCATTGTAAAATACATGATTAACCTAATAAAGCAATATTTTCAGTCCCCTCTAAATTTGCAACCAGACATTCAATTAAACCAACAGTGCATCAAAATAAGAATTAATTCAATTATGCATCAGAAACGTCCCACTGGATGACTGGGAGTAAACAGAGTCGACTTAATCATGCTATTAGTGCACAGTTAGAGTCATATTGTAGTTAGAGTCTTCTTCTGCCTCTCTTGCACCTCCTACTCCGCAGTAATGTTATAGCTGAGGTGGTCATAAACCACCTCGATAAACAGATGGACTGTTATGTTGCTTAGATACATCTGCAATGAGTCATCACGGGGCGGTAGTGGCAAGCCCCTAAAACAGCAGCTGATCAATTACAACAGAGTTCTGCATTGTGCAGCAAGTGTACACCAGTTCAGAATGTCTCACATGCTTGATCCTAAATTCAAGGAAGAAGTCTGATGATAAAGAGGGAGACAGAGGAAAGGGAAATAAAAGAGAACGAGAGAAAGGAAAGAGAAAGAGGGAGACACATCCACACCTCACAAAGCTCAATAATCAAAGGAGTTGATTTGGCAGTCGTTTTCAATATGCCGTTTGCACTCACACTATAACAAGGTCTAACATGGACCTAGAAGCCAGTTCCACTGCTTTTTTTTCAATCTTCCTTTCTAATCGGGGACTGGTTTCGACCTGGGATACCAGGTTTGTGCATATTAATTATCAGGTAGAACAGAAAACCAGCAGTGCTCCGGACCTTGTAGGGTATGGTTTTAATGGCCCTAGGGTAATACTATCTAAAATCACAGGAAAAAGTATCAGAGAGGCTCTGAAATTGTGTTTACTGTGATCCCAATCACTTCTATATTAAACCTCATGGAGATAGAGGGCAAGCTCTGCAGACCTAATGACATGTTATGACGAGGACGCATTTAAAACCCAGACATTTAACCACCATCGCAACTGCATGGGAATTACAACCAGAGGTCATGACTATTGTCACATGACCAACACCTCAAACCATTTAAATTCAGTCCAAGGTCAAAACTTGAGCTGTTTATGATCTATTATCTATGCGCAGTCACTTTACCTCTACCTACATATCATCTCAATTACCTTGACTATCCTGTAACAATGCACATTGACTCGGTACTGGTCCCGTTGTATATAGCCTCATTATTGTTATTTTATTGTTGCGCTTGATTTTTAAAAAAAATAGTTTATTTAATAAATATTTCACTTTTCTGAAAACTGCGTTGTTGGTTAAGGGCTTGTAAGTAAGCATTTCACCGTATGTCACACCCTGACCATAGTTTGCTTTGTATGTTTATATGTTTTGTTAGGTCAGGGTGTGATCTGAGTGGGCATTCTATGTTGTGTGTCTGGTTTGTCTGTTTCTGTGTTTGGCCTGATATGGTTCTCAATCAGAGGCAGGTGTTAGTCATTGTCTCTGATTGGGAACCATATTTAGGAAGCCTGTTTGGTGTTGGGTTTTGTTGGGTGATTGTCATTTTGTACTTATGTCTGTTGTGTATTAGTTTGCACCAGTATTAGGCTGTTTCGGTTTTAGTTACGTTTATTGTTTTTTGTATTGATTCGTGTTTCTTCAGTTTTATTAAACATGGATCGCAATAGGTCCGACTCTCTTTCACCTACAGAAAACCGTGACAGAATCACCCACCACAACAGGACCAAGCGGCGTGACAACAGGCAGCGGGAGATACGAAGTCTGGATTATACGACTTGGGAGGAAATAGACAGGTGGGCGGTCGACCCAGGGAGAGTGCCGGAGCCCGCCTGGGATTCGCTGGAGCAGTGCGAAGAGGGGTATAGAAGAATGGAGTTGGAGAAGCAAGCACGGCGGCGCGGTAGGAAGCCCGAGAGTCAGCCCCAAAAATGTATTGGGGGGAGGCTCACAGGAAGTATGGCGAAGCCAGGTAGGAGACCTGCGTCAACTTCCTGTGGTTACAGGGGGGCTAGAGAGACCGGGCAGGCATGCTGTGCTGTGGTGCGCACGGTGTCCCCAGTGTGGGTGCATAGCCCGGTGCGATATATTCCAGCTCCGCGTATCAGCCGGGCTAGAGTGAGCGTTGAGCCAAATGCCATGAAGCCAGCTCTACGCATCTGGTCCCCAGTGCGTCTCCTTGGGCCGGCTTACATCGCACCAGCCTTGCGCACGGTGTCCCCGGTTCGCCTGCATAGCCCAGTGCGGGCTATTCCACCTTGCCGCACTGGCAGAGCGACCGGGAGTATTCAACCAGGTAAGGTTGGGTAGGTTCGGTGCTCAAGAGCTCCAGTGCACCTGCACGGTCTGGTCTACCCAGTACCACCTCCACGCACCAGCCCTCCGGTGGCAGCTCCCCGCACCAGGCTTCCTGTGCGTGTCCTCGGCCCAGTACCACCAGTGCCAGCACCACGCATCAAGCCTACAGTGCGCCTCGCCACTCCAGCGCTGCCAGAGCCTTCCTCCTCTCCTGTGCTGACGGAGTCTCCCGCCTGTTTAGCGCTGCCAGGGCCTTCCTCTACAGCGCTGCTGGAGTCTCCTGCCTGTTCAGCGCAGCCAGAGCTGCCAGTCTGCATGGAGCAGCCAGAGCTGCCAGTCTGCATGGAGCAGCCAGAGCTGCCAGTCTGCATGGAGCTGCCAGAGCTGCCAGTCTGCATGGAGCTGCCAGAGCTGCCAGTCTGCATGGAGCAGCCAGAGCTGCCAGTCTGCATGGAGCAGCCAGAGCTGCCAGTCTGCAAGGAGCTGTCAGTCTGCAAGGAGCTGTCAGTCTGCAAGGAGCTTCCAGTCTGCAAGGAGCTGCCAGTCTGCAAGGAGCAGCCAGAGCTGTAAGTCTGCAAGACGCCGCCAGAGCTGCCAGTCTGCAAGAAGCCGCCAGAGCTGCCAGTCTGCATGGAGCAGCCAGAGCTGCAAGTCTGCAAGAAGCCGCCAGAGCTGCCAGTCTGCAAGAAGCCGCCAGAGCTGCCAGTCTGCAAGGAGCAGCCAGAGCAGCCAGTCTGCAAGGAGCTGCCAGTCTGCAAGGAGCTGCCAGTCTGCAAGGAGCTGCCAGTCTGCAAGGAGCTGCCAGAGCTGCCAGTCTGCATGGAGCAGCCAGAGCTGCAAGTCTGCAAGAAGCCGCCAGAGCTGCCAGTCTGCAAGAAGCCGCCAGAGCTGCCAGTCTGCATGGAGCAGCCGGAGCAGCCAGTCTGCAAGGAGCAGCCGGAGCCGCCAGTCTGCATGGAGCAGCCGGAGCCGCCAGTCTGCATGGAGCAGCCGGAGCCGCCAGTCTGCATGGAGCAGCCGGAGCCGCCAGTCTGCATGGAGCAGCCGGAGCCGCCAGTCTGCATGGAGCAGCCGGAGCCGCCAGTCTGCATGGAGCAGCCGGAGCCGCCAGTCTGCATGGAGCAGCCGGAGCCGCCAGTCTGCATGGAGCAGCCGGAGCCGCCAGTCTGCATAGAGCAGCCGGAGCCGCCAGTCTGCATGGAGCAGCCGGAGCCGCCAGTCAGCATGGAGCAGCCGGAGCCGCCAGTCAGCATGGAGCAGCCGGAGCCGCCAGTCAGCATGGAGCAGCCGGAGCCGCCAGTCAGCATGGAGCAGCCAGAGCCGCCAGTCAGCATGGAGCAGCCAGAGCTGTCAGTCTGCCAGGATCCGCCAGTCAGCCATACTCTTCCAGATCCGCCAGTCAGCCAGACTCTTCCAGATTCGCCAGTCAGCCAGGATCTTCCAGATCCGCCAGTCAGCCAGGATCTTCCAGATCCGCCAGTCAGCCAGGATCTTCCAGATCCACCAGTCAGCCAGGATCCGCCAGTCAGCCAGACTCTTCCAGATCCGCCAGTCAGCCAGGATCTTCCAGATCCGCCAGTCAGCCAGGATCTTCCAGATCTGCCAGTCAGCCAGGATCTTCCAGATCCGCCAGTCAGCCAGGATCTTCCAGATCCGCCAGTCAGCCAGGATCTGCCAGATCCGCCAGTCAGCCAGGATCTGCCAGATCCGCCAGTCAGCCAGGATCTACCAGATCCGCCAGTCAGCCAGGATCTTCCAGATCCGGATCTTCCAGATCCGCCAGGATCTTCCAGATCCACCAGTCAGCCAGGATCCGCCAGTCAGCCAGACTCTTCCAGATCCGCCAGTCAGCCAGGATCTTCCAGATCCGCCAGTCAGCCAGGATCTTCCAGATCCGCCAGTCAGCCAGGATCTTCCAGATCCGCCAGTCAGCCAGGATCTTCCAGATCCGCCAGTCAGCCAGGATCTTCCAGATCCGCCAGTCAGCCAGGATCTTCCAGATCCGCCAGTCAGCCAGGATCTTCCAGATCCGCCAGTCAGCCAGGATCTGCCAGATCCGCCAGTCAGCCAGGATCTGCCAGATCCTTCCTCCTCTCCTGTGCTGCCGGAGTCTCCCGCCTGTCCGGCGCTGCTGCCGGAGTCTCCCGCCTGTCCGGCGCTGCTGCCGGAGTCTCCCGCCTGTCCGGCGCTGCTGCCGGAGTCTCCCGCCTGTCCGGCGCTGCTGCCGGAGTCTGAAGAGCCCCTCTGTCCCGAGCTGCCCCTCTGTCCCGAGCGGCCCCTCTGTCCCGAGCGGCCCCTCTGTCCCGAGCGGCCCCTCTGTCCCGAGCGGCCCCTCTGTCCAGTGGGGTTATGTAGTAGGGTCGCCGTAGTTATGAGGCCAAGGAAGCGGACAAAGACTATGGTGAAGTGGGCGCCACGTCCAGCACCAGAGCCGCCACCGCAGACAGATGCCCACCCAGACCCTCCCCAATAGGTTCAGGTTTTGCGGCCTGAGTCCGCACCTTGGGAGGGGGGGTACTGTCACACCCTGACCATAGTTTGCTTTGTATGTTTATATGTTTTGTTTGGTCAGGGTGTGATCTGAGTGGGCATTCTATGTTGTGTGTCTGGTTTGTCTGTTTCTGTGTTTGGCCTGATATGGTTGTCAATCAGAGGCAGGTGTTAGTCATTGTCTCTGATTGGGAACCATGTTTAGGTAGCCTGTTTGGTGTTGGGTTTTGTTGGGTGATTGTCCTTTTGTACTTATGTCTGTCGTGTATTAGTTTGCACCAGTATTAGGCTGTTTCGGTTTTCGTTACGTTTATTGTTTTTTGTATTGGTTCGTGTTTCTTCAGTTTTATTAAACATGGATTGCCGCATTTTGGTCCGACTCTCTTTCACCTACAGAAAACCGTGACACCGTAAAGTCTACACCTGTTGCATTAGTGCGCATGTGACAAATAAAATGTGATTTGATTTGAACCATGACAAAGCCACACCTCAGACTCATGAGTCCATCCGCGTCCTTTTCTAGTTTCTAGTTTTAATCCCTGCTACAATATCACATTATGTCAAAAATAAAATACAATTTTGTTTCTAGTTTCTTGTGTTCAGAGAAAATAAGTAATTGAGATCAGGCAAATGTGTGACATATTCTACCCATAAAAGTCCAGGGTAAAATTATATGCTAGGCTGGACTTCAGGACCTATAAGTGGACTCTGCTTAAATCTTTATGAGACCTTTAATTCATACTGAGGGGAGGTTGGATAGATGTGCTTAGCTGGCAGAATTAGATATGCCATTCAGTTAATTAGAATACAGAAACGATTAACAATCTTATTTTTGGCTCTGTTCCACGATATGGGGCTTAGTTGAATCAGGAAAATGTTCATACATCCTGGACATTTTCTCATGCCAAAACTATTTCTCACAATATTTGTGTGGTCGACCCCATCAATACAGAGGCTAGCATATAAAAATGACTTAGAGCCAAAGAGAGCAGCTTTCATAAGTAATGGTATGTAGTGGTATGTGGTTTTCCATGTTTGATGTAAATGATGTCCAAAATAACCTGCAAGTCTAGGTCCTTAATGTCCATCCTTTAGAATTCATCTTGATTTAGATAGTCATTGTCAGCATAAAATAGTTAGTGGAATATTGCGTATCAGCAGCCACATCATCTGTGCAGACCTATTATGTGCATGGAAATAAATAAACACAATTAAGCAACAGAGATCATAATCCTGTGTGAAAATAAGGACAAACATAAAGAAAAGACCACTATAATTCAAGTCAAGGCGTCACAAACACCTTTTGCACAGGTTGTACATGACTGGTTTGCTGCTCTCCTGTTCACATAATGCCAAAGCCACATCAAACTAAGTGAGAGAAGACCCCATTCATGAAAGGACAACAGGCATCATCTCTTCAAAGATAGACAGTTAATGTGCCACTCAGTTTAAAGCATTCCAACAGAGAGATAGGCACCGAGCGTTATAAAACTCTACTAAACATTGATTGCCCTGTCCTAGTCACGTTCCATAAGAATGCCTTCCACCTGCCAATGAATGACAAACTGCCCAGCGTGTAAAGATCGCCTTGTCATTGAAATAGTAAGTGGGTGTTGTTGCATATAATTCTCCTATCACACATTGTACGCTACACCAAAGCTCTCAGAACAGCAGCTGCCCTGACAACCCCCGATGTTTTAGCCACGTAAATAATACTGTACGCTAGCAACGCTAAAAGGATTTTTGAAAGCCGGAGACAGTAACCGTTTTATTGATGACCTCAAAATGCAGTGGGAGAGTGGCGCGATAATAAAGACTCACTCTGCCAGTGACAAGATGGATCAGTCCTGCAAAGACACAGGAAATATTTTTATAGGCTCTAAGCTTACAGTTTTTCACTGGTATGAGAATGTGTTACATATGCAAGTCCCACATGCATTTTCCATTAGGTGATGAATGGCAACAGCTATTTCTGTATACTGCAAAAGCCTAAAATAAGAGACCGTTTCTATACTCTATTAAAGAAATACTTTACACAGAGAGCAAAAGTTGGAGATGCATCGCTGGTGACTACTGAACATGTCTATGTTGAGAAATCTATATTAATGTTGCTTATTAGCACTAAAATGTTATATGTTTTCAGACGATAGCTCAAAGTACAGTAGGCCCATTGCTACAGTAAAACCTTACCTATCATGTGGTCCTGACATGAAGTCTCAGGGTTGGGTTCCTCCTCATTCTCTCCATGCAAGCTGATCTTCTGTGTCACAATGATGGCCTGGTGAGAGAAAAATGAAGGATGAAGTGCATTTAACTTTACTTGAGTTCTCACAACATACACTACCGGTCAAAAGTTTTAGAACACCTACTCATTCAAGGGCTTTTCTTTATTTGTACTATTTTCTACATTGTAGAATAATAGTGAAGACATCAAAACCAAAAAGTTAAACAAATCAAAATATTTTTTATATTTGAGATTCTTCAAATAGCCAACTTTGCCTTGATGACAGCTTTGCACACTCTTGGCATTCTCTCAACCAACTTCACCTGGATTGCATTTCCAACAGTCTTGAAGGAGTTCCCACATATGCTGAGCACTTGTTGGCTGCTTTTCCTTCACTCTGAGGTCTGACTCATCCCAAACCATCTCAATTGGGTTGAGGTTTGGGGGATTGTGGAAGCCAGGTCATATGATGCAGCACTCCATCCCTCCCCTTCTTGGTAAAATAGCCCTTACACAGCCTGGAGGTGTGTTGGGTCATTGTCTGGTTGAAAAACAAATGATAGTCCCACTAAGCCCAAACCCGATGGGATGGTGTATCACTGCAGAATTCGTTGATAGCCATGCTGGTTAAGTTTGCCTTGAATTCTAAATAAATCACAGACAGTGTCACCAGCAAAGCACCCCCACATCATAACACCTCCTCCTCCATGCTTTACATCAAGAGAAATGCACATGTGGAGAGCATCCGTTCACCCACGCCGTGTCTCACAAAGACATATCTCGAATTTAGACTTACAGACCAATGGACACATTTCAACGGTCTAATGTCCATTGCTCGTGTTTCTTGGCCCAAGCAAGTCTCTGTCCTTTAGTAGTGGTTTCTTTGCAGCAATTCCACCATGAAGGCCTGATTCACATAATCTCCTCTGAACAGTCAATGTTGAGATGTGTCTGTTATACTTGAAGTCTGTGAAACATTTATTTGGGCTTCAATTTCTGAGGCTGGTAACTCTAATGAACTTATCCTCTGCAGCAGAGGTAACTGTGTCTTCCATTCCTGTGGCAGTCCTCATGAGAGCCAGTGTCATCATAGCGCTTTACGGTTTTTGCGACTGCACTTGAAGAAAGGCTAAAGCGATTAGCATGAGGTTGTAAGTAGGACATAGACATATCTGATATTGGCAGAAAGCTTAAAGTCTTGTTAATCTAACTGCACTGTCCAATTTACAGTAGCTATTAAAGTGAAACAATGCCAGGCTATTGTTTAAGGAGAGTACACAGTTTTGAACATGAACAGTTATTAATAAACAAATTAGGCACATTTAGGCAGTCTTGACACAACAGTTTGAACAGAAATGCAATGGTTCATTGGATCAGTCTAAAACTTTGCACATACACTGCTGCCATCTAGTGGCCAAAATCTAAATTGCACCTGGGCTGGAATAATACATTATAGCCTTATTCTTGCATTTCAAAGTTGATGGTACAAAAAATATTGAAAAACACTTTTTTATTTTTATTATCTTTTACCAGATCTAATGTGCTATATTCTCCTACATTCCTTTCACATTTCCATAAACTTTAAATTGTTTCCTTTCAAATGGTACCAAGAATATACATATCCTTGCTTCAGGGCCTGAGCTACAGGCAGTTAGATTTGGGTATGTCATTTTAAGCGAAAATTGGGGGAAAAAAGGGGCCGATCCTTTAAAGGTTTTAAGAAGGAAAGAAATTCCACAAATTAACTTTTAAGAAGGCAAAACTGTTCATTGAAATACATTACAGGTGACTACCTCATGAAGCTGGTTGAGAGAAAGCCAATAGTGTGCAAAGCTGCCATCAAGGCAAAGGGTGGCTATTTGAAGAATCTGAAATCTAAAATACATTTAGATTTTTGTTAACTACATGATTCCATATGTGTTATTTCATCGTTTTGAGGTCTTCGCGACTATTCTACAATTTAGAAAATAGTAAAGAAAAAGCCTTGAGTGAGTAGGTGTTCTGAAAGTTTGGACCGGTAGTGTGTAATATCAAGTTCTAAATCATGTTTATGACCAATTTGTTCAGGCATAATGACAGAACATTGACATAAAGTGTTATTAAATGTGCCTCACAAGGCTACAAACGAGGTTACAAACTAGTTAATCTTCTTGAGGAAATTCCCTGAACTTTTAAAATTTTACAGCTAAATGACCCAGCAAAAGGAGGACATCAACATCAACAAATGGAATATGTTATTTATCGGATAAATGGTTGGGGAGACCGGGGGAACAATGTAACACTTTTAGGCTTTTGCTTATTGAAAATATTATTTGATTTAGATTAAATAATATTGTTATACAAACAACATGCATATCTCAGCTACTATTAGAAACTGTAACTACGTTTATAGAACATAACAGCCGTTTACAATTCAACCAAAAGTGGCAGGAGTGAACTGTTACAATTGACCCAGTATGTGGGGTTAAATGTAACTGGGAAAGGGGAAAGGGGGATACCTAGTCAGTTGTCCAACTGAATGTATTCAACTGAAATGTGTCTTCCCTCTGAATCAGAGAGGTGTGGGGGGCTGTCTTAATCGACATCCACGTCTTCCACGCCCGGGGTTAATTGCCTTGCTCAAGGGCAGAACAACAGATTTTTACCTTGTCAGCTCGGGGATTCGATCCAGCAACCTTCCGGTTACAGCTACGGGGTTAAAAGTAGCATTGTCTTCAATGTTAAAACTGAAGGGTAATTGAAGCATTTGATATTTTTGAAACTGATATTTTGATGATAATACACTACATTGACAAATATTTCCATTTTATCTTTTAGGAATGTGACATTGACCAAAAACTCAAATTGTATCAAAATTAATATAGCCTGTTTTATATTAGGATTCAAACGTGTAAATTGTACAATTTTGCATTATCTTAATTTCACTACAAAACATTATGTAAAGAAGATACATTTCATTTCATTATGTTAATGTGTCGAAATACCATATAAGGTACTGCGTTACAACCCCCCCACACACACACACAAATCAAAATACCCCGTCTTACTGATAAAAAATACTATGTTTAAATACATGGAGAATGACCCACAGGTCAAAACACTAAACAAGAAAAGTGGCGGGTATATTTACTTAAGGGCCTCAAAACCTATTTTATGTCAATAAAACAAAAAATGATTGATGAGTTTAGGCATTTAGAGACACCACTGAAGCATTAGCACATTGCACAACAGCTTTCTAAGTGGTTTCTAATTTGAGTTATTAAAAGCTCTTACAACTGACCCCGTGTTACATTTTTTCCCCGTCTCCCTTACATCATTGTAATGTGCATCGCATTGTATTCTTAATTGCTTTGCTGCTTGTGTGTGTATTCAATCTTTTGTATGGTGGCCTTAACATTCCTTGAATATCATCTGCACAGATAATAACAGAACATCACTGCTAGTTTAAGGACATGTCTGGTATGATTCATAAACCACAAGCAAGCAAAGTACACTTTTCTACAACGTGATAATACAAAAAAATACTAGTGCCCACTAAGTAAAAAATATGGAGTTCATACATTTCATATTGCCACTGACATTGATGCATGCCTTGTTCCAAAATAACAAACGCAGCTAAGCTAACACAGATGCAGTAGCTGGCATATTCAGAACATTATTGATATATATATATATATATATATATAGCTTCCCTTTAGCTCTTAAACAAAACAATAGTGGAAGACGATTCCTCAATTCTTTAAGCGATGACTCAAAACAGAATCGACAAACACCTTAGATTTACAGAAGTTGCTATTACATTTTCATAGCCTCTTTCGTAATAGGTCGTTCTGTCAGGGGAAGCAACAAGGTAATTGTTCTAATATGGAGGTGGGCTAACAGAGTGTGATGTTGAAAAAGTGTTCCTCCGAAAGTATAATGGGGATTTGCAGGTCATAAACACTTATTTTCTTCTGTTGTATTTCTGTAGAAGGGAGATGGAGATGAAGCTGCAAGGATAGTATTAAACAGGCCTTTGTTGAATTGAGTGTCTGAGATAAGAGCCTCCTCTTCGTTATCAAAGTTCCCCATCAGCTGGATTGAATTTCCTGCATATTTAATGTGGACTCTTTTTTCTTTCTCCCCCTTCTTTCCTTGCTCTCTCTCTCTCTGTCCCTGACAGAGAACAAGTAATATCTTCTACAAGGTCAGAATTACATGCCATTCTAAGTCTTACCCAAAGCATTGTTTTTCTATACAAAGCTTAGTATGTGGTTCAACATTGGTAGCATATCTCCCAAGATGAAGTGCTTCAGTGTGCGCTCATATTTGTGTATGTGTGAAGGTTGGTGGAATTTGCAGGTGTGTACACAAATTAGACATGAGACATGGAAAACGTTATGGCAACAATAAATTATATGGAGTATACGCACAATCCAATAAGCAACTGACCAGCATGAGAGCATGGAGGAAGTGGATACTGAGGTTAGGGGAAATAGTAAGAAAATGGTGAGATTATGAGGAGAGAGAGAGAGAGAGAGAGAGAGAGAGAGAGAGAGAGATAGAGCAGTCGAGTGAGAGACCCATGCAATATCCTGGAAGCCAAGCAACGTTTCATTACAGGACCCCTTGCTCACTCACAGCTGTATCGGAGCAGATCTCCATATCTCCCCTCATATCGCTGTTTCTCTTGGGGATGGAGATGCCAGGGAGAGATTCAGCTATGGAGTCACCCTTCCTCACACTCCTGTATGGGAAACATGATTTGATACATTTTCTGTCTGTCTGCTTAACTGATTTCATATGAACCATGCAGTTGGAAAGAGATCCCGGGTGATACATTCCACTGTTCTCACTCAATACGGCCTCCATATACACTGAATAAAAATATAAACTCAACATGTAAAATGTTGGTCCCACTGAGCTGGAAAAAAATCCCAGAAATGTTACATATGCACACTAGCTTACTTCTATCCAATTTTATGCACCGATTTGTTTACATCCCTGTTAGTGAGCATTTCTCCTTTTCAAAGCTAATTCATCCACCTGACAGGTGTGGCATATCAAGAAGTTGATTAAACAGCATGATCATTACATAAGTGTTGGGGACAATAAAAGGCCACTCTGTGCAGTTTGGTCAGACAACACAATTCCACAGATGTCTCATGTTTTGAAGGAGCATGCAATTGGCATGCTGACTGCAGGAATGTCCACCAGAGCTGTTGCCAGAGAATTGAATGTTAATTTCTCTACCATAAGCCGCCTCGAACGTCATTATAGAGAAACTGATTCTGATTGGCTGGGCCTGGCTCCCCAGTACCCTGCCCAGTCATGTGAAATCCATTGATTAGGGTTTAATTCATTTATTTAAATTGACTGATTTCCTTATATGAACTGTAACTCAGTAAAATAGTTGAAATTGTTGCATGTTGCATTTATCTTTTTGTTGAGTATAGCTATCCCCCTACCGTAGGATCTGAAATAACCTCTTTTTAATGGCTCTTCCCGACTCCAGTCTCATTGAGTGATAAATGTTTGTAACTACTCTTGATAAAAATCTGTCAGCTGAGATTTTAGGTATTATATCAATTTATGGGAGAAGGGGTAATTCTGTACTCTTCCAGCCAAGATAGCTCAGGGCTGACAGTGTCTCTAGATTCCAGGCTAGGAAGTGCTAATGTTCACTCAAGTGGAACCATAACTCAAAGAGACAGCTGGTGTTGCTGTTGTTGAGCTGTGTGTGTTTTTGTCTCTTTACATGCATGCATAATGTGGCAAGACTTGTGTTTTACAGCAGCATGAACACTGGGAGAAATGCTAAAACGACAATCCGCAATCATTTCAGCATCACAGGAGACAAGTTATCTAATGAGTGTTCTTTTTCCTGATCAAATCACTGTAATTGTTTGGAGGTTTTTACCTATGACTAATTATGCAAATGTACTTGAAATATTTGACAAATCACATTTTATGAAATTTGCTATGGTAATACTAACCGTCCAAGAAGCTCTTTCATGAACTGGTCTTTCCCAATGTAGGTTGTAGAACACTGGATCTGATTGGCTATTTGTCCCATCTGAATATTGCAATGATCCATGATCGAGCTCAGCTTGTTCTCCGACAGCGTTAGCTCTGGACTCTTTTCGAACTGGCTGTCGATTTTTTTCTTGTCCTTCTTTTTGTCCGATTTCATCTGTTTGCCTCCCAGCACAGATCCGATCCTCAGCTCTTTTTTCTCATCTTTCTCTTTCGGGGAGGTAGCGTCTGATTTCTTTCCATTCAAGGCTGGCAGCTTGCTTTTACGCAGGCCGAACCAGTTGGCTAGAGACGGGCCGGTCTTCTGCTTGGTCTCCGGTGCTATTACCTTCTCTTGACCCTGACCTTTCTGGATATTCTCCTCGATCCCCATCATGACCTTCTCCTCGATGGTGCAGACTGTGGGGCTCACTGGTTGCTCTCCCTCAACAATTTCCCCTTGGGAACAGCCTGCCTGGACTTTGACGCTCTTCGCGTGGTCTAGTTTTCCGGGGCTGAGCACTTTCCCACCCTTTGTTGTGGCCTCCGGGCTATAGAAAGGAGAGGCCGGCGACTCAAATGGAGGATGAGATGCAACCTTCTTGGGATTTCGGTAGTTCTTCAAGCCGATCCGGTTGGTGAGGGGTAAGCTACGCACTTCTTTTTGAGGTGGAGCCGTGACGCTCTCCCCCTTTGTTTCTTTTTGAGGTGGAGCCGTGACGCTCTCCCCCTTTGTGGTGCTCCGTGGCCCTTCAACGGTGAATCCCGATGTGGAGGCTCTCTCCGGAAGACCCTGGTGGCTGTTTGAGCCTGTCATACCTCCGTAGTGGCTCAGCCTGTGGCTGGGGCAATGGACTGGACTTTCCCCAGATCCGCTACTGGGTTTAATCTGTATGCCCTCAACAAACGAGCTCTGCCTTGTTAACGAGTTCCCCCTCTCTCCAGAGTTGGTGATGATCTGGGTTCGAATCTTCACATGTCCGTCCAACACACTGATGTTGGGTTTTTCCATGCAGTGGGTGCTGAAACTCTGGCTGCGAGCTTTCGCCCCAGTCATCCCCAGGACAGGCTTTAGGTGAGGTTTGGTCGTGACAGATATGGACCTCTTAAACAGTCTACTGTCACATTCCGACTTGTCACCAACCCCCTGCTCTGCCAACTCAGAGGTGTGTGCCTCCTCTTCCTGAATTATGCACTGGACCTCACCCTTAGTCTCTATGATGGAAGTCATGGCTAATGAATCAACATACACTGCCTGAAAACTGTCACACGGGATGAAAGTATTTGAAGTCACAGTCTCTTTGGAGACCGAGTTGATGTGTTCCTTCTCTTGCTTTCCTGGTATCGCGGTGGAGCCTTTCTGCAGTGAAGGGGGCGATTTCACAAAAGCTTTGAAGCCCATAGGAATGCGTGTCTTTGACGCTTTTTCAGTGAAATTTTGAGTGCTTGTTCCAGAGACGGGTGGGTTTGCTACAGCCTGGGGAGGTTGAGTCATACTACTGTGAGGTTCTGTTGGACACTGAAGGTGGCCCTGCAGAGTTAAAGGGAAACTACTAGAGGTCTTATACGACATAGAATGCCTATTGTCATTGGTACCTTTCTTACTTGTAAATGTGCTTTGAAGTGAAGAGCCACGTTGAGAGTTGTATGAGGGAGGAGGAACATTCTTTGAGCTTTTAGGTGCATTTTCAGGGTGATCAGGCACATGCCCTGAGGAGGGGAGGTAGAGTTTTGTGGGGACCCGTTTTGAAGTGCCTTTAGAGGGGGTCTCATTTGAAGCAGGGTGCTGCTGGCTCGATTTGTCCAACAGTTTCTGAGGTGCGATTGCGGTACCGTAGCCTGCGTCCAAGTCTATGGTATCTTGGCCCTTGTAGGGTGGGGGTGGTAATAAATGTTGCATATTTGGTACAGGCGGGGGGTGGTAACTCGGGGGTGGCCCCCTCCCAGTTGTGGGCGTGGATGGTTGAGCCCCTGGTTTAAGTGCTTGAGGTGACCCATCGTAGTTTGGTCTGATAAGTAAGGAGGTGGTGCGGCCAGGGGGCGGGGGAGGAGACGGGGACCTGAGTTCAGTTTTGCTGCTGGCTTCACAGTGTCTGTCTCTGGTAGGCTGTTCCCTGTAGTCCACATGGTCCAAATGCCTTCTTGGGAGGTGTGGGGAGCCGGATGGAACACTAGATGAGGAGCCCTTTCTCCAGTCATTCCTGCCAGGAAACTTGTTGATTACTGCCTTGGGGCTTGTAGTGCAGCCTGGAGCTTTGATGAACCTGGACATCTTGACCGGAGGAGAAGAAGGGAACTTTGACTCCTGAGCTGTGAATCCGGAGGTTGGTCCACTGTTGCTTGTGTCTGTGGTGGAGCCCTTAGAAACCTTCAGTGGAGATCCTTTCCCCCGGTTGCTGGGTATCTTTGAGCTGATGGCCTTGGGGCTGGTGGAAGCATTGTTCATGGGAGGGACAGAGTGGCCTTTGTTGGATCGATTGGAAGGTGGCTTTATCAATTTCCGTACTGGAGTGACATGCATTTGCAGCCTCTCTGGGCTTCCCTCCCTGCTAATGCTGCCGTTGTTGCCTACTTTGTGACGAATGGGCCTATCACGAGGCGACAGTGCAGCATACTCAGCAACCCCATTTTCTTTCCTCCCAGGAATTTCTTTCCGAGCCCCAGCACCAAAAGAGGACTGCTGAGCACTGAGTTCAATGGGCTGTCCGTCTGCATCAAATACAGCCATGATACTCTCCTCAGACTGGGTTTTAGCCCCCTTGTGTTCCTTGATTAGGGTGAAAGGCCTGGGCCTTCCGTCAGCAGACTGAGTTCGGCCAGGTTCCCTCTTCAAGCATTGTACGGGATGCAGTTTGTCAGAATCTCTTGAGAGGCTTTTGATGTCCTTCTGCAGTTGCTCAGCTGTCCGGCAAACAGGCAGCCGCCGGTGGTCGCTGACCTCAGTGTGCAGATCCTCAGGGTCGGTGTCTGAGAGGTGGAGGGGGCATTCAGCCTCTGTGGGGCTGATGTCAAAGTGTAACAGGGAGGGGTTTAGAACAGCCGAGGTCTGCCCCCCGGAGAGGAAATTGTTGATGAAGCTTTTGAGTTTTTCTGGCCGCTCCTTGGAGTTATAGCCGGGCAGGTGTGTCATACCCATGCTGCAGTTACTATCCCCTACTACGCCACTGTCCTGCAGCCCATCCCAGCTACACACACTGTCCGAGACGCTGTGCGACAGCTTCCTGAAGTACATCCAGCCTCCGTCCTTACTGGGGACGCAGTCTCGTCTGCAGTACGCCGAATGTAGCGACTCGTCGTCCGCATCATCAGAGTCGTACACAAACTTTTTGCCCCCCACCCCTGAGACAGGGGTCCTTCCCACATAAGTGGGCTTGGAGATTCCCTTGCTCCCACTCTTAATCCCCAGAGAGTAGATACCCTCATTAGAGTTCATGCAGTCCTTGTCACCCGACTTGGAGACCCAGGAGGATGAGGAGCCTTTTGGTTTTCTCCTCTGGAGCTTCCGCAGGCCTTCTAGGATGTGGCTCTCTTTCCTCCTCGTGGGGAGCTGCTCTTCCAGGGGGGAGCAGATGTTCCCGGGGGCCGAGGAACCCAGGCTCAACCTCTTCTCCCATGTCAGAGAGGACTGCAAGAGAAATACAGAGAGACAGAAGTTATTAGGAAACTCAGAGAGGACAGAGGGAGATTTAGAGACAGACACACAGACACATCATTCGAAAATGCAGCTAAATTGAGCTGTGCAACAGCAATCCAAGCATGAATATAAGGGTGTTCAAGCACCTGTAGTACTTCTCAGAGGATTTGTGACCATGGCCCACTCTCATTCTAAACAACAGAGTTGGTTGTGGAGTCATATGATTCATTTGTTAAGCTGTTACTCAGTCTGCAATTTGTTTTACTTCCTTTCACATGGTCTATTGAAGATACTAAGCCCTTTGGGTTATGGCTCAAGCTACATATTTAATGCTTTGATTAATAAATAAATAAACTATTAAATAACACATATGGAATCCTGTAGTAACCAAAATATATTTTATATTTGAGATTCTTCAATGCATCCACCCTTTGCCTTGATGACAGCATTGCACACTCTTGGCATTCTCTCAACCAGCATCATGAGGCATTCACCTGGAATGCATTTCAATTAACAGGTGTGTCTTCTTAAAAGTTAATATGTGGATTTATTTCCTTCTTAATACATTTGAGCCAATCAGTTGTGTTGTGACAAAGTAGGGGTGGTATACAGAAGATAGTCCCATTTGGTAAAAGACCAAGTCCATATTATGACAAGAACAGCTCAAATAATCAAAGAGAAACGACAGTCCATCATTACTTTAAGACATGAAAGTCAGCCAATATAAACATTTCAAGAACTTTGAAAGTTTCTTCAAGTGCATCAAAAAAACATCAAGCGCTATGATGAAACTGGCTCTCATGAGGACCGCCACAGGAATGGAAGACACAGAGTTACCTCTGCTGCAGAGGATAAGTTCATTAGAGAGTTACCAGCTTCAGAAATTGCAGCCCAAATAAATGCTTCACAGAGTTCAAGTAACAGACACATCTCAACATTGACTGTTCAGAGGAGACTGTATAAATCAGGCCTTCATGGTCTAATTGCTGCAAAGAAAACACTACTAAAGGACACTAATAATAAGAAAAGACTTGCTTGGGCCAAGAAACACGAGTAATGGACATTAGATGGGTGGACATTTGTCCTCTGGTTTAGAGTCCAAATTGAAGATTTTTGGTTTCAACTGCCATGTCTTTGTAAGACAGGGCATGGGTGAACTCCACCGTAAAGCATGGAGGAGGAGGTGTTATGGTGTAGGGATGCTTTGTTGGTGACACTGTCAGTGATTTATTTAGAATTCAAGGCACACTTAACCAGCATGGCTACCTCAGCATTCTGCAGTAATATGCCATCCCATCTGGTTTGGGCTTAGTGGGACTATCATTTGTTTTTCAACTGGACAATTACCCAACACACCTCCAGGCTGTGTAAGGGCTATTTGACCAAGAAGGAGAGGGATGGAGTGCTGCATCAGATGACCTGGCCTCCACAATCCCCCGAACCTCAATCCAATTGAGATGATTTGGGATGAGTCGGACCTCAGAGTGAAGGAAAAGCAGCCAATAAGTGCTCAGCATATGTGGGAACTCTTTCAAGACTACTGAAAAAGCATTCCAGGTGAAGCTGGTTGAGAGAATGCCAAGAGTGTGCAAAGCTGTCATCGAGGAAAAGGTTTACTCGTTGAAGAATCTCAAATATAAAATATATTTTGATATGTTTAATACTTTCTTGGTTACTACATGATTCCATGTGTTATTTCATAGTGTTGATGTCTTCGCTACATAGAAAATAGTAAAATATAGAAAACCCGGTAGTGTTCAGCTATGTGTTACTTCAATTTTTTTAAGCTGATTGAAACCCCATATTGATAAAGTTCAGAGACAAAGAAAAATAGACAGAGACAGACACACACACAGAGACAGAGTGAGGAGAGGTTGGTCTGGTCATCGTACCATTTTCCCACAGGAGCGTCCTTCATTCCAGGTGTAGGAGCCACTGGAGTATTCACTGCAGGCGCTAGACAGGGACAGCTCACTGCTGCTACAGCTGCTGCGTGGGTAGACTGGCGCTTGCACCGTCAGACTCAGCTGGGTCAGACACTTGGCCACAGGAAGTCCCGCCTTTCCGTTCAGTTGGACATCCTGCAGGATGGATTCCAAAGTCATGAGTTAGTGCCACATACATTAATAAGTCGGGATAAAGGGGACTAAGGTAGAGAAGGTAGAGACAATTATGAACGCTACAAAAACACTGATTAACAAGCCTTATTTCAGCTTCTCAGTCTAGAAAGTATAGAGTTGGGTCTGGACCCATACAGCGTGTTACACTGTATTTGAACTGAAAGGCTTTCCCCACCACTCTCCAGTGTTTATGTCTTGAATGGCTTCAAATCTAGTCTGGGACACAGACACATGGCTGATGCCAGGGGAGGAGCATGGTTTGGGTTATGAGCTCGGGGTGACAGGCTGATGGGCTCCAGTGAAAGCCAATTACCCAGGGAGATAAGGGAACAGCTGGAGGACAGGTGGCAGGGGTGAACAGGGGAGAGTGGGTTGGCGCGTGTCACAGAGAGCTTCACAGGGTCATATGAGATGGTAATGGTGTCAGAAGGTAAGAATATGGCCGGGAATCTATGACTATACAATATTGAATCACTGGTGCATTTTACAAGGCAATCCAAAACCACACCGCTTTTGTCTTTGTACATTAATGCAAAAAAAAAAACGGTGTTTTTTTGCATGTCTATTGACAGTTTTAAGTTAGATTGCCAGTGGCTGATATTTTATGTGTGAGACTTTCTGGGGTTTTCAGTATTCCTGTAAAGTGTTACGAAGGCTACTGCTTCAACTCTATAATTAGCCAGTGAGATGCAAATGATCAATCATACTTTCAGACACAATCTCCCCAACAGATGTTTTCTGCATCAGTCCTATTCCACAATTCTGTCCAAACAAACGTCGATTCAGAATACTAATCAACTGTTCAGTCAGAGAGATAATAGGAAGCGAACTAATTGGCCCAGGAAATCTGTACCAATCTGTACTGCAAGTATATCACATTTGCACGGCTTCTTTTCCCAAACTCATTACCTTGTCGCAAACACATGAATACATTATCAGATTTCAACATTATTACACAATCAATTTTTCACATTTTTTTTTGCCCACATTTCTTTACTATATATGAAGGTTTATCAGGTTGGGTCCTCAAGGAGTAAAAGGACACAAGACCAGAGTGAATTTTTTAAGACCTTAATACATAATATAGAACATGACTAATGTTCTACACTATCCCGCAGACTCATTTTTACTGAAGACGAGCCTCAATCGATGGTCGTCTGGTAATATGACAAGGATATATACCTTTAAGAATGTGATACTGCCAACTCTGCTTGCCGAGAACAGCAGATCAAATCCCCAAATAGTTAGATCTGGTATTTTAATCCTCCCTAATGATTTCTCTGGGCTATACGTCAGTTCTGATGCCTGGACAATACATATGGGTGAGGCTGGGGGGGAAAGAACATGCCATTGGTTTGTTTTCCATCAATCTTACATGAGGTGAAGAGTCAGTGTTCCTGGATAGCAGGAAGCTTTTGCTCCTCTCTGGCTCCAGGAGGAGATCAGAGGCAGACAAATCCATGATCCGAGAGTGGAGTTTCTGAAAGGACAAGAAAGCACAAGGTCTTACTGAATGTCTCTACTACATACAGAAATATATCAACTACATAGAGAAGGCATTTAACACATTCAACTGAAAGGAAGAATCTGGCAATCAAACAACAATATTATATTGCATGCTATTTTGCGTTTCATATTGGTGCTCTGTATCAATCGCACCTTTCCAGTAGTAGATTAATGAATACATAATAGAAAGTCTACCATCAAACATAAATAATTTTCATTCAAATCTCACAACGAAAACAAACAAAAAATCACATTTGAGCAGGTCGCAAAAACGCTTTGGTTCAGCCGTACTTTCCCAGAGCTTGAAAGTAAATCTCTTTCTCCCTCCACTGAGATTGTATGCAGGGCACTCTTCAATAGTCTTAGACTCAATGTCATTAATGTCATCTGTTAAGAATAATTCATGTGAATGGGAAATAATTGCATTGGGGAGCGAGGGATTCCTTTGATTTTTGTATTCATATTCAAACACTATTTTACGATCCATTATTTTCTTTGGTTTCCGTTCACAGGGGAAGGATACAAAACCAAATACATTTTCACATATTAATCCTCCAACCTAATTACTGCCCAGTTCCCCGTGCTCGGATCTACTTAACGGCAAACGTGCTGTAACAAAACACTCGATTTATGCCACATTCCCCTCCAAAGGCAACTTTAATGCTCGTTGAGGGAGGACATTTTCTGCTGCGCTCATATCTATTTTGAATTTCTCCATCTCGATAATGAAATACAATTGCCAGACTCCTGTACTCTGCACTAACTTTCCTTCCCGTGCTGTGTACGCCCACTCTAGATGAACATGACCGCAGGAAGAAGTTCACGCTGCCTTCGATGCGGCGATGAGTCACCTTGCGGAACATTTCGTGTATAGTATATTGGCTTAAGTCCGTCTTCCTTCAGTGTCCTCCACAATTAATCCCAATCATTTGAAAGTTATGAAAAGCATTATTTGCATGACATCATTAGTTGGAGACGCGGGCGACATCCCACAGTGTTCCTTTAACATAAATTAAGTATATCTGAATAAAAAAAGACAGGGAGAGAGTATACAATATGACAGGCCCGAGCCTGATATATGCTTACCTCTTTTCTTACTCAGTACAACAATAGAAATGCAATTTCTACCTCACCTCATCTCTGTTCTGCTACTCAGACTACCCAGATGGCTCCTTGAGTATGAAGCTACTCCTCTACTAAATCACAGAGGACACTAAGAACATGTTTATTAAACAACAGTTTCACACCTCGTAAACTCTCTGCTGCACAGCTGTGCCATTCAGGAAGCACTGATCTCAAACTCCTTGCCCAAGGCCAAACCATAGTATCACATCATCCATTATTTCATAAAAACATCCTTCATGTTACCACCTGTTTAAGTGCTAGATTCCGATGCAAGATTTTGCCATTCTAGAGTTTGTATGTGCTATCAACTGTTACACTGAGTATCAGGGACAGAGCTACAGTATGGAGGTGACCTTCCGAAAATAACCTTCAGCATGAAGACACCGGCTCACTACATAAGTCCACTGATCCAACAATGAAACAGAGAGCCAGACAATAAGTCGAAAAGCTTGTAATAAAATCAGTCCCAGTGCTAGTGATCAACACACCGGCCGAGCCCTGGGGTCCCGGAGGCTTCGAGCTAACAAGCCTTCCTGCAAATGCAGTGTGAAAGCCATAGAGATAGATACACTATTGCATTGTATCTATATATACAGTGGAAACCATATTCCTGGAAGCCATATTCTTTTTACTTGGGATGACAGCCCCTTGTAACCAGTTTCTTTTGAATCTCCAAGACAAAATGCATTCATGATGAGAGGGATAACAATCCTAGTCCTTTGTTTCATAAACCCAGCCTTGGGCATTGACAATTGCCACTTTAACATTGTGTTCAGAACATCCATGGACTACTGTCAGAGGATCAATAGTCACAATCTCACTGAAAGCAACCAACCAAAGCCACCTGAAGACCTTCCAGGAATTTACAGGTAGGTCTCCTTCACTACAAGGCTCAATATGTTATAAATAATTTGTGATGACTGCTGCACTAGTGTAACACACGTCATGCAATGTGAAGTGAGGCTTTAGAAGTAGAACACCAGCTAATACATGTATCTTCACCATATGGCGTCCCTTAGGCTAAAGAAACACTTCCCAGGACATACGTCTTGGTTGCCTTGACATCGAATCTCAATGCATTGCATTCCTGGTTTGCATTTGCCCGGTTCACCAACTGCTTCTCTGATAGAGTTCAGTGTTTCAAATCGGAGGGTCTGTTGTCCGGGCCTCTGGCAGTCTCTATGGGGATGCCACAGGGTTCATTTCTTGGATAGACTCTCTTCTCTGTATACATCAATGATGTCGCACTTGCTGCTGGTGAGTCTCTGATCCACCTCTACGCAGACGACACCATTCTGTATACTTCTGGCCCTTCTTTGGACACTGTGTTAACAACCCTCCAGGCGAGCTTCAATGCCATACAACACTCCTTCCGTGGCCTCCAATTGCTCTTAAATACAAGTAAAACTACATGCATGCTCTTCAACCGATCGCTGCCTGCACCTGCCCGCCTGTCCAACATCACTACTCTGAACGGCTCTGACTTAGAATATGTGGACAACTACAAATACAGTGCCTTGCGAAAGTATTCGCCCCCCTTGAACTTTGCGAACTTATGCCACATTTCAGGCTTCAAACATAAAGATATAAAACTGTATTTTTTTGTGAAGAATCAACAACAAGTGGGACACAATCATGAAGTGGAACGACATTTATTGGATATTTCAAACTTTTTTAACAAATCAAAAACTGAAAAATTGGGCATGCAAAATTATTCAGCCCCCTTAAGTTAATACTTTGTAGCGCCACCTTTTGCTGCGATTACAGCTGTAAGTCGCTTAGGGTATGTCTCTATCAGTTTTGCACATCGAGAGACTGAAATTTTTTCCCATTCCTCCTTGCAAAACAGCTCGAGCTCAGTGAGGTTGGATGGAGAGCATTTGTGAACAGCAGTTTTCAGTTCTTTCCACAGATTCTCGATTGGATTCAGGTCTGGACTTTGACTTGGCCATTCTAACACCTGGATATGTTTATTTTTGAACCATTCCATTGTAGATTTTGCTTTATGTTTTGGATCATTGTCTTGTTGGAAGACAAATCTCCGTCCCAGTCTCAGGTCTTTTGCAGACTCCATCAGGTTTTCTTCCAGAATGGTCCTGTATTTGGCTCCATCCATCTTCCCATCAATTTTAACCATCTTCCCTGTCCCTGCTGAAGAAAAGCAGGCCCAAACCATGATGCTGCCACCACCATGTTTGACAGTGGGTATGGTGTGTTCAGGGTGATGAGCTGTGTTGCTTTTACGCAAAACATAACGTTTTGCATTGTTGACAAAAAGTTAAATTTTGGTTTCATCTGACCAGAGCACCTTCTTCCACATGTTTGGTGTGTCTCCCAGGTGGCTTGTGGCAAACTTTAAACAACACTTTTTATGGATATCTTTAAGAAATGGCTTTCTTCTTGCCACTCTTCCATAAAGGCCAGATTTGTGCAATATACGACTGATTGTTGTCCTATGGACAGAGTCTCCCACCTCAGCTGTAGATCTCTGCAGTTCATCCAGAGTGATCATGAGCCTCTTGGCTGCATCTCTGATCAGTCTACTCCTTGTATGAGCTGAAAGTTTAGAGGGATGGCCAGGTCTTGGTAGATTTGCAGTGGTCTGATACTCCTTCCATTTCAATATTATCGCTTGCACAGTGCTCCTTGGGATGTTTAAAGCTTGGGAAATCTTTTTGTATCCAAATCCGGCTTTAAACTTCTTCACAACAGTATCTCGGACCTGCCTGGTGTGTTCCTTGTTCTTCATGATGCTCTCTGCGCTTTTAACGGACCTCTGAGACTATCACAGTGCAGGTGCATTTATATGGAGACGTGATTACACACAGGTGGATTGTATTTATCATCATTAGTCATTTAGGTCAACATTGGATCATTCAGAGATCCTCTCTGAACTTCTGGAGAGAGTTTGCTGCACTGAAAGTAAAGGGGCTGAATAATTTTGCACGCCCAATTTTTCAGTTTTTGATTTGTTAAAAAAGTTTGAAATATCCAATAAATGTTGTTCCACTTCATGATTGTGTCCCACTTGTTGTTGATTCTTCACAAAAAAATACAGTTTTATATCTTTATGTTTGAAGCCTGAAATGTGGCAAAAGGTCGCAAAGTTCAAGGGGGCGAATACTTTCGCAAGGCACTGTACCTAGGTGTCTGGTTAGACTGTAAACTCTCCTTCCAGACTCACATCAAACATCTCCAATCCAAAGTTAAATCTAGAATTGGCTTCCTATTTTGCAACAAAGCATCCTTCACTCATGCTGCCAAACATACTCTTGTAAAACTGACCATCCTACCAATCCTCAACTTCGGCGATGTCATTTACAAAATAGCCTCCAATACCCTACTCAATAAATTGGATGCAGTCTATCACAGTGCCATCTGTTTTGTCACCAAATCCCCATATACTACCCACCACTGCGACCTGTATGCTCTCGTTGGCTAGCCCTCGCTTCATACTTGTCGCCAAACCCACTGGATCCAGGTCATCTACAAGACCCTGCTAGGTAAAGTCCCCCCTTATCTCAGCTCGCTGGTCACCATGGCAGCACCCACCTGTAGCACGCGCTCCAGCAGGTATATCTCTCTGGTCACCCCCAAAACCAATTCTTCCTTTGGCCGCCTCTCCTTCCAGTTCTCTGATGCCAATGACTGGAACGAACTGCAAAAATCTCTGAAACTGGAAACACTTATCTCCCTCACTAGCTTTAAGCACCAGCTGTCAGAGCAGCTACTGTATTTATTTATTTATTTATTTTGCTCCTTTGCACCCCATTATTTCTATCTCTACTTTGCACATTCTTCCCACTGAAAATCAACCAATCCAACGTTTTACTTGCTATATTGTATTTGCTTCGCCACCATGGCCTTTTTTGCCTTTACCTCCCTTATCTCACCTCATTTGCTCACATCATATATATACTTATTTTTCTATTGTATTATTGACTGTATGTTTGTTTTACTCCATGTGTAACTCTGTGTTGTTGTATGTGTCGAGCTGCTTTGCGTTATCTTGGCCAGGTCTCAATTGTAAATGAGAACTTGTTCTCAACTTGCCTACCTGTTTAAATAAAGGTGAAATAATAAATAAATAAAATAAAAATTTGTATAGATCAAGTTTGAAAAGGTGCAATGGCTTGCTTGGGTGTGAGAGCCACCCGCTGCGAAACACAGAGAATGGATAGAAATAGTTCCAAGTGGTGCTGTTAATTGTCGATGCATTTATACAGTATGTGCAAATTAGAGTGAATTGGAACTAGTTTAAGGGAACATGGATTTAAACTGGAGATGTGGATTAAATCAAATTTATGACGATCCCTTTATCTCCCCAGCGTGCCAAATTAATCCTCCCTCTTGTTTCTCTTTCCGTAATCTCAGCCCCATTTAGACTGAGTTTAAGGGGACACTGACTCTATCCTGCAGACCAGCTAAACGATAATAGGCTATAATGGCAACATTCTAATGGATTAAATCATATTGATTTCCAATGGATTTTTGTAAAAGTAATTGGTTTGTATTTTGATGTGCATGTGTGTGTGTGGGTTGGTTCTTCTAACCGTGTGAGGATCTAAAATCCCATTAAGTTCCCACAAGGATAGTAAAATCAGGAAAACTCTCCCTCGTGGGGACATGACCCACGTCCCAATGAGGACAAAGGTTATTGTAAGCTTAGGGGTTGGGTTTAGGGTTAGAACTAGGGTTAGGGTTAAGGGAAAATAGGATTCTGAATGGAAATACATTTTACGTCCCCATGGGGATAGAAGAAGAAAAACTGTTTGTGTGTGAAATTTCAAATGAGTTGAAATTGCTCGACCCATCGTGCAGTCTGGTTCTCTAGTACTGTACAGCATATTGTGTGCTATCAGGGACCTGGAGGGACATCAATACTCTCTTTCAGATCTAATAGGCTATTTGACTATTTTCTGGAAATTCTGAACCTTGAGGTCATCTCGGTGGAATGCTCCGTATTTTATTATTGTCCCAAGTCAATTTGGTCCAGAAGCGGTCACGATCGATTGGGATGTGGAAAAGGATTAGACCCAATGTGCTCTCTTGTTCCCCATTGTCAGTTAACTTATGAAATATAGAAATAATGATAGAGCTGTTTAAACTGGATGAAATGGGAATGTAGTACAGTATATAAACATCATATTGAGCCTCTAATCAATTTGATTTCATCCCTCCCTTTTTTTATGCACAGTTCATGCACATATGATGATAAATAGTTTTCAATTAGTTTGTTAGGTATAATCAAATTGTTACATAAAATATGTTGTTTATTGCTTACACATTTATGCAAAGACTTAAAATGTAAGAATTAAAGGTAAGTGACAGTAATTAAATGAAAAGGTTTTAAAACACGATCTGCTTATTTGTAGTTCAAATTTGAAAATCATATTCATATCATGTACATAACTGTGAATTAACGGAGGCAAAATATACCTACTACAGCTTGTTCTAAACCAAGTATTTCCTTGAATACCGCTTAACTTCCCATTATGACCTAAAGTTTATATGTAGATGAGAATTCTTCCCCTGTAGCTGACTCAGTCCAGGTTGTCCTTTACAGTGGACTTAACATGCCAGATGGCGTCTCTCTCACCATAAAGCCCGTAACAGAAATGTAGTCCTCTCTGAAGCCCTATCGCTCCTCTCCAGGGTATAGGCTGTCCACACAGGGGGATGGGAGTGGTTGAGTGTCAGGATAAGAGAAGGGGGGCTGATGTTATCGTAGGGGTGCAGGATTACACTTCCTCAGCACAGTCATCAATGATTCAGTCAATAGTGTCACAAGGCCTCCGATGGGGAGTGGTGGGGAGAGGGGGGGACATGGGGGCGGACAGCTCCCCCATCTCTGTGTCTCTTAGGGCTAACCTCACTGTACCTGACCGCGTGGAAGTGTGATCTCGCCAAGGACGGAGGCGCACTGAGGGAGCTCGCCTTCTCTGTTACTACCTATTACCTAATCTGCGTTTGATTCTGCACTCACGGCTTGGTCTTCCCTTAATCAGAGGATACAGGTAACGTATATAGCAGGGAATTGGCTAAACTAAGACAAAACATGACTCTCGTACTCCACTGAGACATTAACCAGAATAGGAATACTGTGCAGGCAGTCCAGTTAACAAACCTCCAGCAAAGACAACACTTTGAGGGGAACCATAGTGCAAAAGCCAATCAAAATTCAGAAGGCAAAAATGACTGAATGGTACTGCGTAGCTACTACGTCCTGCCGGAGGGGCCTGGGAAGTTTCCACGGCAACCAGGACCTACTTTTACGGATAATTGTCAACTCAATTACCACTCCCCTGTCACTTTTGATAAGGCTGCCTAAGTGGAAGGAGGGAATTATTGTTCGCTACTTATACACCTTACTAAACACCTGGCCGAACTGCAGCAAACAGAGCTTTGTAGCATGTGAAATGCCAAATTACATGAGGTGACAGCAGGTCAAGCATATTCCCAGTATTCCAAATCACAATCTCAATAGAGAGCAGTGATTCGTTATCAGGGAAATTCAAGATGGCCCCAGAGGCCAATAACTCATTTAATTACAGACTCCCAGAACAGTAGAAATTAAATACTCTGACTGATAGGAAATATTAATATGTCTAGCTCTACTGTCGCTAATTACTATTTGATGGTAGGTTATGGTATAAAGGTAATTCATGCAAACCCCTAACTTGCCTAGTTAAATAAAGGTTAAATTAAAAATTAATAATAATAATTAAAAAAAACAGAAGGTTACCTGCAGCCGTTTTAGAGGAATAAATATTAGGCTGCTTCAAGAGAAATTATCCACAATAAGTAGCAAGGGAACTGATTTCAAAGCCATGTTTTAATTGACTCAATCAATCATATGCTCTTTCAGCACTTGTATTACAAGTCATCGTTGTCACAGCCACCTTTATAGAATAACTAATCCCAGGAATAGAAACAAGGTTTACAGCCTGAAACATATCGACAAAACCACAACCATGAAAGAATCATGAGATTTTCAATAAAATTAATGACTGTTTGAGGAATCCATGTGAAAATCCAAAAATAAAATCCTCCTATAATGTATGATTTAGCTATCGCTTAGACAAGTGTCAATTATTTTCTTGTTGTTTAATGTGCTGGCAGACATCGGTTGGACATTAAGTTGGACATAAATCTTTCAAATCTATCCGCCTCCTTCACAATAAATCTCACTTCCTCACTGCTGAAAAAATGCCTTGCAACAAATCCTCATTCCCGGCATACTCCCTCGTGAAAAGCCAGGTCTGTCCCAAATGGTACCCTATGTTCTACATAGTGCACTTCTTTTGACCAGAGCACTATATAGGGAATAGGATACCATTTGGGGCAGGGACAGAGGCTCCTGCTACACAAGCAAATAGATTTACGGTATATTGCTCTCGTCAATGTCTTGTTGATCACGTTGTATATTGAACACAAATGCTCTACTGAACAGACTGAATACGCTAACATTTACTCTTGTAGGATATAACCAGAACATACATATTAGTTTATTAAATCAAAATATGATTAAATAGTTACAAATAGTTCATAAACAATTACACATATCACTTTATTCATGCCCTGGTTAAGTTGGGACAAAAATAGCGCATCCACAGCTTCGCTCAATCTGTTGGAATGACGAAAATGCCTCCCTTCCAGCCAAAATTGCACCCTTCACTGGACAATGTGGACTGTGACTTTCAATTATCCATATGTCAGCATTGCAGAGGGCGACTGACAGAGGGCATACTCTCTCCTGAACTTGAGGTAGATAAAGGATTGTCGTCCGCTCGCTCTTTGCAATTCTCATTTATATCCTTTCGAATTTTGTCAACACCTGAACAAATCGTGATGAGGGTCTATTGATCGAAACATTGCTTAAACGAGATCCATTAAAATGGTTTGTGGACTATTCAACAATACCAGTGTTCTAGAGGCTGTTGTTTTACAGATATTGTCAACAAAAAAAAAAAAGTTATTCTTCAACTATAACTTTCTTTGTTTCTGTACCTGGATGTGTTGACTTGCACAGTACCTGGATGTGTTGACTTGCATAGCACCTGGATGTGTTGACTTGCATAGTACCTGGATGTGATGACTTGCATAGTACCTGGATGTGTTGACTTGCATAGCACCTGGATGTGTTGACTTGCATAGTACCTGGATGTGTTGACTTGCATAGTACCTGGATGTGTTGACTTGCATAGTACCTGGATGTGTTGACTTGCATAGCACCTGGATGTGTTGACTTGCATAGCACCTGGATGTGTTGACTTGCATAGTACCCGGAGTGTGGTGTCAGGAAAATAACCTCACACTCAACGTCAACAAAACTAAGGAGATGATTGTGGACTTCAGGAAACAGCAGAGGGAACAGTAGTGGAGAGGGTAGTAATTTTTAAGTTCCTCGGCATACACATCACAGACAAACTGAATTGGTCCACTCACACAGACAGCATCGTGAAGAAGGCGCAGCAGCGCCTCTTCAACCTCAGGAGGCTGAAGAAATTCGGCTTGTCACCAAAAGCACTCACAAACCTCTACAGATGCACAATCGAGAGCATCCTGGTGGGCTGTATCACCGCCTGGTACGGCAACTGCTCCGCCCTCAACCGTAAGGCTCTCCAGAGGGTAGTGAGGTCTGCACAACGCATCACCGGGGGCAAACTACCTGCCCTCCAGGACACCTACACCACCCGATGTTACAGGAAGGCCATAAAGATCATCAAGGACATCAACCACCCGAGCCACTGCCTGTTCACCCCGCTATCATCCAGAAGGCGAGGTCAGTACAGGTGCATCAAAGCTGGGACCGAGAGACTGAAAAACAGCCTCTATCTCAAGGCCATCCGACTGTTAAACAGCCACCACTAACATTGAGTGGCTGCTGCCAACACACTGACACTGACTCAACTCCAGCCACTTTAATAATGGGAATTGATGGGAAATGATGTAAATATATCACTAGCCACTTTAAACAATGCTACCTTATATAATGTTACTTACGCTACATTATTCATCTCATATGCATACGTATATACTGTACTCTATATCATCGACTGCATCCTTATGTAATACATGTATCACTAGCCACTTTAACTATGCCACTTTGTTTACATACTCATCTCATATGTATATACTGTACTCGATACCATCTACTGTATCTTGCCTATGCTGCTCTGTACCATCACTCATTCATATATCCTTATGTACATATTCTTTATCCCCTTACACTGTGTATAAGACAGTAGTTTAGGAATTGTTAGTTAGATTACTTGTTGGTTATTACTGCATTGTCGGAACTAGAAGCACAAGCATTTCGCTACACTCGCATTAACATCTGCTAACCATGTGTATGTGACAAATAAAATTTGATTTGATTTGATTTGCATAGTACCTGGATGTGTTGACTTGCATAGTACCTGGATGTGTTGACTTGCATAGTACCTGGATGTGTTGACTTGCATAGTACCTGGATGTGTTGACTTGCATAGCACCTGGATGTGTTGACTTGCATAGTACCTGGATGTGTTGACTTGCATAGTACCTGGATGTGTTGACTTGCATAGTACCTGGATGTGTTGACTTGCAGAGCACCTGGATGTGTTGACTTGCATAGTACCTGGATGTGTTGACTTGCATAGTACCTGGATGTGTTGACTTGCATAGTACCTGGATGTGTTGACTTGCATAGTACCTGGATGTGTTGACTTGCATAGCACCTGGATGTGTTGACTTGCATAGTACCTGGATGTGTTGACTTGCATAGTACCTGGATGTGTTGACTTGCATAGTATCTGCACTCAGCTCTCCTCTGAGCTCCTCTCATCCATCCTTTCTGAGCCACATGTTCTCAGTAAGAGTCTCATTATCCGTCTGTGCCGTCTATAGGCCCCCTGTACCTCCATCCCCCTCAGCTCCCTCTCACACCCCACATCTCCCCCTTTTACCCTGTGGCAGACTGAGAGCCTTCACCCTCCACTCTGAGAAGAGGTAAGGTAACGAGAGCTGGACGGCCATAGCTGCAAATCAGATTAAGGAAAATCCATGCGGCCATTTTATAGCAGACATGGTTGTCAATATTTCTCTCTCTCTCTCTCTGCAGTGACTGGAGTAAATGATTTCTGTGTTACAGTAAGTGTGCATTCCTACCCACGGCAGACTACATACACACACGGGCGCACACACATACCCTCCCCTCTCTCTAGCATCTATGTCTGTGTTACATGCCACAAGGTCTGGTGAGCTAGAGGTAATTTGGTTGAGAGGTTTACCGTCCCCCCGAGAGAGCCTAGGATGGATGACTCGAGTCTCGGTACTTTCTCAAATGATCTTGTCTGAGCCCTGCAGCTCCGTGGAGGCTGGATGGTTCATGAGCACACTGTTTTTTTAGCGATGATGATATCACAGACCCCGGACTCAGGATCACATCGCCATCACAAAAAGATGGATGATCTAATATCGCTGCTCTTCAGAACTTTGAAGTGAGCAAATATGCTACTGGAGCAGATGTCCTTACACCCACACTGTTGCCTTCAACAATATTGAATACAAGAACCAACATAGTTCTAATACTGAAACTAATAGCAGTGAAATGCCATTTGAACTCCATCAGTCAGGCACACCTGAGTCATGGCCAATAGTTGCTCTATGAGGTTCTTTCGTGGTTCTGGGACAATGAGGTGCTATAGTGGTTCTGGGGTAATGAAGTTCTATTGTGGTTCTGGGACAATGAGGTTTTATATTGGTTCTGGGACAATGAGGTTCTGTAGTGGTTCTGGTTCTGGGACAATGAGGTTCTATAATGGTTCTGGAACAATGAGGTTCTATAGTAGTTCTGGGACTAGATGAGTGGACAGGTCCCTACCTGCAGGAGCAGGTCTGATGCAGGTCGGACTCGCTGCTGGAAGAGGACACTCATGGTCCTGTTTTGTTGCTCCAGGTCAAACACTCTGGTCCGCAACTTCAGACACTCCTCCCTCAGATCCTGCATGGGGAATAACAACAGAGAGAGAGAGTTATTACAAGCAGAGGTGTGAACTTACAGTGATGTGTGACTATCCTAATATGGACACCATAAAAGTTGATTAGTTAACACGAGATAATGAGAAGTGTCTAAAACAAATGTGAATGGTAAGATTACGTTTTGAGCTACTGTATTACATACATGTCTAACAACATCATTGGATCTAATATTAGCATCATTCTGAGGTGTTTTTATAACACAGTTGCTATGGAAACCAGACTCCTACCTTTTGGGTGAGCAGTGCCTGCACAACTTGATTGGCAACCTAATACAGAATGAAAAAAGAAACAAGAATTATCCAAACGTTTTATGCAAGCTGTTTAGAGACTGACCATAATATGGTGGCTGTTATGGGTGAGAAAGCAAGAAAATGTCTCTAGTTGACCCACGACCTCAACTCTAAACTGCCCCTGCCCTGTGCATGCCGACGCCGCATTTTCTCACTTCCCCTCTTCCTCCAACAACATGTTATACACAAGTTCCTCCGACCACTTACAAAATTATTACAGGCTTTAGTGAACACGATGTCCCAATACATTACAGCATTGTCCCCCCGCCCGTCTTCCCTTGGAGGAGTGTGTTGATTCCTAAGGGGACCAATCATCATAAATCTGACGCAGGGTGGCAGAGAAGGCCTGTAGCGGCCCTGCGAAGCCGAACAGATTGGAGCCAGACACGCTGCATGTCTTCATGATGTTTAATTGTCTTCTGTTGATTCTGCATTGACAGCAGTGTCAGGGCTGATGTAGTGGCTTGGAGAGTAGGTGGTTGTGTCCTGATTGGCACCCTATCCCTTATATACTGCACTACTTGACGCCATAGGCCCTGGACAAAAGTAGCGCACTATATAGGGAATAGGGTGTCATTTGCGACACGGCGGTCAGTCGGAGAGAAGAAGTGGCGGGCTAAAGTACTATTGTGCCTGGGCTTTGCCCGCAGAGCGCCTCACACCCCTACCACTCTTCCGAGTTTAGACCGCAAAGCCCCATCGACTCTGACTCTGATTACAGCCCATTGATTGCTCGTTAATTCACTGTAAGCACGCATTGGCTTTTTGTCAGAGGTGTCCTCTCTCACTCTATTGAATAACGGGAGATGGAGTAAATATGATGAAGTGATTGAGCCCTGTGGGGAGAGATACAGAGCTGCTCCTGTAAAACTGAAGGGCACTAATTCAAAGAATATTGAATGATCTTCAAGTTAGAATCTAAATGACAACAGATGACAAATACATAAAATCACTTATAAAGACTTTATAGAGCATTCATAGTTCAAGTCATACTACATGAAGTGTGGCATAACAGTCCCTTGCATCTGATGCATTGCCAAATGTGGCATAACTCCTTTCACCAGCCTTTCAATAGCATGACATTTGCACATGTTTACTAAGTGGAACAAAAATGATATATATATATATATTTTTTTTTAAATAATTTTAAAAACTAAAGTGAGTGGCCAGCCCAAATAGCATACCAAACAGCCACCACTCTGCTTATGTAGAGATAATGATCCACAATATTTTTATTTAAAAAATGCATCATTACTAAACAAGCCCTGCGTTCTCTTCAGTTTCCAAAGGTCCTGAGCCCATCAGCAGAGTTGTTAGAGCTGTGGAGACTTCCGCATCACAACATGCTCATTAGTGAGCTAGCTCCAGTCAGAAGAGACCTCAGAGGACAACACAACACCAGACCAGACAACAGAGCAGCACAGCCCTAGCTTTTTGAGGTCACGGAAGTGGAAAAAGGATTTGGTGTGGGCCCACCCCAGGCGTTAGCCTCCAAGGCTGCAGCACGGTGTGGAGTTTCATACAGTATGCTTGGAGCATTGCAAAACAATTGCATACCACGGTTGGACTGTTAACAGAGATAAAGTATTGTTAACGCTCCTTGTGTCTCTCTATCCCTTTCTCTCGCTTTCTTTTTCTTTCTTTCATTCTCTCGCTTTCTCTGCCCCACCATCAATCTACGTTTCCCCCCTCCCCACCCCCACTCCTTCTGGCACCAGAGCCCAGATCTCAGGTCATATGAGCCCCAGTAGCTGGCACCACAGTGTATTAGACCAGTCTGTCCTTTCTGGCACCCGCGGGCCTCCAGCCTTCCCTCAGGGTGACTCAGCGTGCGGTCCGAGCCAACAAGCTCATTAATTGCTGTCATTCGGCTCCCTCAGGCCACCATTTACCCAGCTTCTCCCACAACACAGTTCGCCGTCAGAACGCCAAGTACCTCTTTCTCCACAATCACATTTCCTTTGGAGAGGAATTACTTTGGAATTACATTGATAGAATTTGAGAGCAGGAAAATTGTGTATTGAGAGGAATCTCAAAGAACAGTCGGCAAAGGTAGAGAAGGATACTGGATATAGTGTAGTGCTTGTAACCTGTTGGATCAGTACTATCAGTAAGATCTTAAAGAAAGTCGCTGAAGGTAAATAGAAAATAATACAACTCACAATAAGTCACAGAATAGGGAAGAAATCACACTTGTTTCTGAGATGTAGGGTATCATTAGTGTGGTGAAAAAAAACGATTTCCCCCACGGAGGTTGCGGGCTGGGTGAATAGAGCGAGGCGTGGACGACTCACCTCATCCAGACAGTGCTCATACTGCTCCCTCTGGCTCTCATTCTCCATGGCCAATGCGGAGTTTTCCTCCTGTACGGCGAAATAAAACACATTTAGTGATGACTGAAATCCACCGAGAGCTTGTCGTTAAAAGCAATTCGTACAGTTTGTATGCATCAGATTTATTTACCAAAAGAGTAATTTACCAAAAGAGTAATGAAGGAAAAGTAATTTAAGTAGTATATAAAGAAATACCAGGTGGTGCCTGCTCGTCAATTAAAAAAAAAAAAAAACAATCACAGGTGGTTATAGAACAACCAACATATAATTATCTACCCTGATTGACATACACTAAAAAAAAATAGAAACGCAACACGCAACAATTTCAAAGATTTTACTGAGTTACAGTTCATATAAGGAAATCAGTCAATTGAAATACATTCATTAGGCAACAATCTATGGATTTCACATGACTGGGAATACAGATATGCATCTGTTGGTCACAGATACCTTAAAAAAGTATGGCTGTGGATCAGAAAACCAGTCAGTACTGTATCTATTGTGACACTATTTGCCTCATGCAGAGCGATAAATCTCCTTCGCATAGTTGAACAGGCTGTTGATTGTGGCCTGTTGAATGTTGTCCCACTATTCAATGGCTGTGCAAAGTTGCTGGATATTGACGGGAACTGGAACACGCTGTCGTACATCCAGAGCATCCCACAGTATCTCTGTGCATTCAAATTGACATAGATAAAATGCAATTGTGCTCGTTGTCCGTAGCTTATGCCTGACCACACCATAACCCCACCTCCACCATGGGGCACTCTGTTCACAACTTCGACATCAGCAAACCGCTCACCCACACAACGCCATACACGTGGTCTGCAGCTGTGAGGCCGGTTGGACATACTGCCAAATTCTCTCGAACGAAGTTGGAGGTGGCTTATGGTAGAGAAATTAACAATCAATTATCTGGCAACACCTCTGGTGGACATTCCTGTAGTCAGCATGCCAATTGCATGCTCCCTCAAAACTTGAGACTTCTGTGGCATTGTGTTGTGTGACAAAACTGCACATTTTAGAGTGGCCTTTTAGTGTCCCAAGCACAAGGTGCACCTGTGTAATGATCATGCTGTTTAATCAGCATCTTGATATGCCACACCTGGCAAGTGGATGGATTATCTTGGAAAAAGAGAAATGCTCAATAACAGGCATGTAAACTAATCTGTGCACAACATTTTAAAGAAATAAGCTTTTGCGCATATGGAAAATGTCTGGGATCTTTTATTTCAGCTCATGAAACATGGGACCAACCCTTTACATGTTGCATTTATATTTTTGTTCAGTGTGGATGTGAAATGATACTGCATATGTGGCCAATGAAAATAATGCCAAAGGCATTTGTAGTCTCTCCAATCTTTGTTTTCATATGAAAAACTATTGATGCAACAAATCATATCTGTGTTGTGTAGTGCAAGACTATACTGCCAGAGAACAAGATAACAACAAGAGAGGATTTGCCGGAGGTCGAAAAGGTCAGGTGTCAACCATAAGACCGGGGCCAACTAATAAAAACCTGCCGAAGTATCTCACAATGAAAGGTCAAGGGGCTTGAAGTTATGATCCTGAACTTTAAAAGGTACAAATAAGAAGTTAGGTAGAATAGGCTAGAAGGGGCTAATGTGAATATGTCCTTGTTTTAAGTGAGGGGGGGATATTGCTTCACCTTTTAAGGGAGAGGGGCTATTGATCTCCTCTGTTTCTAGTTTGTCAAATGCAGGCGGTCCAGGCAGGCCATATTAGAAGCTGTCAACATCGCTCTGGCAAGCTCGCCTCTCTCGGCGCATGCCCTTTAGTACAAAAAGCCAACCTTTGATTAAAACCCAGGCTAAATAATTGCACCTAACATATTCCTCTGCCTTAATCAAAATGGCACAGAGTTATAACAAATGAGCAACTTAGAGATGTACACGAAAAGCCCTTTACAATTTTTTTTTTTTACTTGTATTAATATTAGTAAAGTAAAAACTCCTAGTGAAGGCAAATAATTATCCAAAGGTTGCATATAAGCATGTTTTTGAATGTTTTTATCATATTCCTTGTGTGGGTAGTAACTGGTTGAATCATCTCTCTCTATGGAACAAGGGGTCGGAGAAAGGTGAAGTGGCGCGCTATATTGACAATACTGTTGATATGGGAACTGTGTGGACAAACGGTGTCTACTTCCACCAAACTGAACCTAACCTGATGAACACACATCTAAAAGCATCCGCGATGAATGCTGAACATTTTCTGCTTGCATTAAAAGCATTTGAGATACTTTCACTACGGTGCTCTTTTGCCATCTTCTATTGTAAAATGTCATGGAGAGCATCTGACATCGCAGACATGATCTAACAATAAAAATATATTATTTGAGCTTCGCTGAAAAACAATATTTTGTACAGCCACAGTGCATAATCAATTGTACTGTGAACAAATGCAGTGCTCAGCTGTGATGCGTTATCAACAAATGCTAAACGAAATAAATGTCCCATGTCAGAAAAAACATTTTGAATGGGGATGAAAAGAGCAACTAAATCACATAACAAACATGTATTCAATGTATTGCTCCTACAGCTGCTACAATTAAAGCATAGCAACCACAACTGCTGTTGCCATAGATTTTGAAACATGTCAATTATGCATGCCATTATAAGTTGCTTTTTATAGAACAGAATACATGCATGATCATCCACGATTAGAGTTCCCATGATTAGAGAAGTGGTTTTCTAGAATCATGGATGTATTTTTCAATGGAAAGTAACTAGCTAGAAAACAGAGTTATAGACAGCAGGGTTTTTCTTTTGCTTCAGGCTTACAGTAGGTTTTGAATTGGGGTGAAGAGGGTGGAGAAGGGATGAGGGATTGTATGGACAGGGCTAGAGCTGGCTGCACCACAGTCAGTTCTCACTCGGCCTGTAATTGAACAGGAGTTAGAGCCAGCCCTGCACTGAAACCAGAGTGCCAGCTGTCCATCTGTGACGCCTGTACGCCAGGCCTCCTTTCCCTGGCCCCCGGCTGCCAACTGTGCCAACCAAGCTACATGGGCACAAGGCTGGGAAATGGGCATGCGCACTTGCTCGAACTGCAGACAGTTACCCGAGACCCAGTCACTTGCTTGCTCGAGTGCTCTGTCTTACTATGGAGTCACTACAACACTTACTTGTGTGGAAAGCTCGAAGCATTGAGAGTTGAGCTGGAATGGATGAGTTCGGTACAGGTATATCATCTGTAAGCGGTGACTTCTATTCTATCCCATGTCCACTCGAGATGAACCCTAACTCATTTTGTCCTTCGACTGAGAGTTGAATCCCTCAACGACACTACTTCCATTAGCATTTTTTGGGGGGCCGTAAAAAAAAAATATATAAATTAAAGTAGCAGCGTTAACTGATCTTTCAAGCATCTGTGAAAAGAACACCCCATTTTTTTTCTTCTCCGAGATGTTTTTTTCATCTAATGGATTCAATCTAAACCTAAAGGCATAGCATGCCCTCCATGGTACTGAATGATATCAGTTGGGCTGGGCTGGTGTGTGGGGGGGATAGAAATGGGTGCCCTTACTTAGTGTCATCACCGTTTACACATAACAAAACGCCAGTGATGTATTGCCTCGGCATTGTTTTAGCCGGTTCATCCATCACGGAAGTAGATGGCAGATACATTTCGATAAACTCATTTAGAATGTGGCTTTTTGTGGTAATGTGGGAAGCTTCCTTTGACAAAATCACCAGACAGGCCAGCCGTTATTTTCTCTGACTGCAGGGAAGACAACTAATACAGTGATAGAGGAGCCATAAAACAACAAGCAATTACACTGCATTTTGTTCTAATTAGCTTTAACTGCAATTTCTGTCCGCGTGGAGTTAGTGTCACTGTTAATAATGTCTGTAGAACGTGCCGGTTTCTTGGGGCGTCTATCTCTGGCAGCGTTTTCTCATGTCTGAGCTGTCCATAGCGGCTGAGGAGAAGACCTGGGTTCAAGTAGTATTATTTGTTTTTTTTTAATACTTTTTCTGCACTTGATTGGGCTTGTCTGGCAGCAATGGGACCAATGGAGTAGTCCCAAAAGTGCAAAACCAAACCCTTCCCAACGGGCACTCCGGTAGGGGCTCTATCATATGCTCAAAGTATTTGAACATTAGCCAAAGACCCTTCGTAAATGAGTAGGTGGGTCTCAGAGCGTAATTTGATTAAGTCTTAATAGACTTAGCCCCTTTAATTGCTGAGGAGATCTGAAAGCCTGGTGTGTCAGTCGAGTGGGTGTACTGTATGGTCGGAAACAATCAGAATCAGAAGGATTACTCAAAATGGATTTCTGACTCAACTGTTGCTAATGCTGAGAACAGAACACACAGTAGAACAGTGGAGGAGCGCTATGGAAATGAACAAAGACAGTTGTAAAAGCCCCAAGTTCCGAAACCTGAGCCCTCTGTGGAGCGCTTTGCTCTTCAAACAGCAGAGCGCACAATACTTTGATAAGACCATTATGCTCCAGACTGCAAACATAAGAAGGAGAGCCTGGTCGCGGAGGGAGAAGGGGACGAGGGAGGCGAAGAGAGGCGGAGCCAGGTTTTGAACTGTACCTCTAGGGTGTGCAGACGCTCCAGAAGGAGCTTTGTTTGGTCCTGAAACTCTTCCGCTCGGCTGATGCTGCCGATGTCTGGCAGCAAAGGGTCTCCAGAAGACGGCTGTGGGCCGCCACCGCTGCTGTTCTGTTCCAGGCTGTCACGCGTCTTCTGCACCTCCTCCGAGAGTTTATCCTGATAGACAGACAAGAGGAGAGAGAGAGAGAGAGAGAGAGAGAGAGAGAGAGAGAGAGAGAGAGAGAGAGAGAGAGAGAGAGAGAGAGAGAGAGACAGAGACAGAGAGAGGAGAAGGAGAAGGAGAGAAAAAGAAACAGATAGAGATAGAGAGAGAGAGAGAGAGAGACAGAGCCAGAGAGACAGAGAGACAGAGACAGAGAGACAAAGACAGAGACAGAGACAGAGAGACAGAGAGAGAGAAGGAGAGAAAAAGAAACAGATAGAGAACAGAGAGCGAGAGGGGAAGAGAGAAAAAACAATTAAACTCCAAAACATCCCCTAATCCCTAATCGCGTTTCACTTGTATTCCAAGAGAGTGGCAGTGACCTTGAGACCTCTCCATCTTGTCTGCCGATAGGGGACCCCGCACCCCCCTTTTCCCCCCTTCACACCCTGCCTCAGTCTCCAGCTGTGACACTAATAAGAGAGAGGCGGAAATTAAAAGCAAACACAATAAAATGATGGGGTCCCTGATAATGGCTCACCAGGAGATTCACAGACAAGACAGCATCCTGACATTGATTAGCTAATTAGGTACTGTACATTCAACACAGGATATAGAGTAATGGTACAGGAGGATATGTCATGTGTCGTCTGTCAATTATTCAAAGTATTTTCACACTAACCTCGAAGTCAAGGAGGGTTTTTCTTTCACTCCGATGTTACCATTCAAAGAAATGATATCATGCTACTTTGGCCTTAAATCAGTACACCACATTGTTTTGTATGTGATATTGAGACATATGAAAACCATAGCTTGGCCTGTTGTTAAATCTAATATACTGTATTTACAACAAACACCATTTTCCTTACAATTTCATACACAACCCCTACCAGTGGGGATTTATGATGGATTTCCTGCATCCAAAACAAAGTGATATGCCGATAATATGAAACGCGTCATCCTGACTGGACGAAACTGGGCATTTATCTGTATGCATTGAATGTGCTTGAAAAAAAACAACACCGCCTCTGGGGTGATATAGTTGCCATGAATCCTAGATGTAGGTACATTTCAATAGGAGAGATTGGGACACCTTTAAATACTCAACATGCATGGCTTTAGTCCGATCGAGGAGGTCACCGCCCTTTCATTTGCAACATCCATTTCGCAAACCCTCTTTATCTCCAACCTATTCCAAATCTGATCAAGGACCAGAGAGGGATGAAACTACAATTGAGCTGGGAGTTAGATGTCGTGTAAACCTCAACACATGTCTACAGCCAGCCAATGAGCTTTGCAATGCAAGTCAATGGACCCCCCCCACCCAAAAAAAAAAAAAATCTCACCAAAGCCTGTTGTTGTTATCGCCTGATGTACACCTGTTCACCTCTGTTAAATTTTCATTCAATCCTTCTCTTCCCCCCCTTGACAGTTAATTGTCAAGTCTGATGATAGGCTTCACGGATGCAGACAGCCATGGATGGAGACATTGATAGATGAGGTTGAGTCCTTGCTAGCGCCGCCATATACAAATGCATTCCAAATCAAGTCGTCCCTCCCGAACATGAATTGGAAATGCTGTCCTTGGCAATAACTAGCATTACATTTTGCTTTGAACTTTAAAGGACTATTCCAATCGGTTCCCAATCTTGACTTTGTTTGATTATTTTGTTTTGCAGGCACTTTGAAACCAGGGTTGTATTCAGTTGTAAAAAAGTTGTAAAAAGTTAAGCATTTCTTATTTTACAAGTTCAGGTCGCCCCTCTCTGTTTGAGTCAGTTTTCTTCCGTTTGGTGCATAATGAATATGACCCATATCTCTCCCCCAGTAATGGCACCATTAATCGAGAGCTTGCTCTTATTACCACAGCCTGTTATATGTCTGATTGCTTGCTGGTTACAGTAGGTACAGTCATTACGGCAACCTAACATATGTCTCTCTCCACATGTGTATGTTTTCTGCATCCGTTCACATAAGTTAGAGCAAAATCGATCCCCCACACTGACACACATCAAGAGCGAAGTCAATCCCCTCCACTGGCACATGTTGACAGATCCTAATTCCATGTTTAATAATCCACTCAGGTTGATTCATTCTGGGGCTGCTGTTCTTCTGTATAATACCCATCATTTGAATAATCACAGGGTATCTGGCTGGGTGGAAATATGGTCCACCTCTGAGAGAGACTCTACACCGCAAAAGGCACCCTGTTCCTGTTATGCCTAGTGCTAAAAACTTTATGGGCCCTGGTCAACGATTGTGCTCTGCATAAGGAATAGGCTAATGCATGATTTAGGCTAATTGAAATGTATACTGCCATACAAAATTTGCATCATAACGGGAAATGGAGGTATCTTTTTTAATTTTATGTCACCTTTATTTAACCAGGTAGGCCAGTTGAGAACAAGTTGTCATTTACAACTGCGACCTGGCCAAGATAAAGCAAAGCACTGCGACACAAACAAACACAGGGTTACACATGGGATAAACAAATGTACAGTCAATAACACAATAGAATAATCTATATACAGTGTGCGCAAATGTAGTAAGAGTAAGGGAGGTAAGGCAATAAATAGGCCATAGTGACATAATTACTATTTAGCAATTAAACACTGGAGTGATACAGTAGATGTGCAGAAGATGAATGTGCAAGTAGAAATACTGGGGTGCAAGGGAACAAAAAAATAACTAACAATATGGGTATGAGGTGGGTGCGAGGCTATTTACAGATGGGCTGTGTGCAATGATCGGTAAGATTCTCTGACAGCTGATGCTTAAAGTTAGTGAGAGAGATATCATTTTTGCAATTCGTTCCAGTCATTGGCAGCAGAGAACTGGAAGGAAAGGCGACCAAAGTAGGAGTTGGCTTTGGGGATGACCAGTGAAATATACCTGCTGGAGCACGTGCTACGGGTGGGTGCTGCCATGGTGACAAGTGAGCTGAGATAAGGCAGGGCTTTACCTAGCAAAGACTTATAGATGACCTGGAGCCAGTGGGTTTGGCAACGAATATGAAGCAAGGGCCAGCCAACGAGAGCAAACAGGTCGCCGTGGTGAGTAGTATATAGGGCTTTGGTGACAAAAACGGATGGCACTGTGATAGACTACATCCAGGTTGCTTGTTGTTTGCAGTTGGAGGCTATTTTGTAATTTTGCAAGGGTATGTTTGGCAGCATGAGTGAAGGATGTTTTGTTATAAAATATGAAGCCGATTCTAGATTTCATTTTGGATTGGAGATGTTTAATGTGAGTCTGGAAGGAGAGTTTACAGTCTAACCGGACACCTAGGTATTTGTAGTTGTCCACATATTCTAAGTCAGAACCGTCCAGAGTAGTGATGCTAGACGGGCGGGCGGGTGTTAGTTTTACTAGAATTTAAGAGCAGTTGGAGGACACGGAAGGAGTGTTGTATGGCATTAAAGCTTGTCTGGAAGTTTGTTACCACAGTGTCCAAAGAAGGGCCAGAAGTATACAGAATGGTGTCGTCTGCGTAGAGGTGGATCAGAGAAGAATCACCAGCAGCAAGAGCAACATCATTGATATATGCAGAGAAAAGAGTCGGCCCGAGAATTAAACCCTGTAGCATCCCCATAGAGACTACCAGAAGTCCGGACAACAGGACCTCCGATTTGACACACTGAACTCTGATCTGAGAAGTAGTTTATGAACCAGGCGAGGCAGTCATTTGAGAAACCAAGGCTGTTGAGTATGCCGATAAGAATGCAGTGGTTGATAGATTCGAAAGCCTTGGCCAGGTTGATGAAGACGGCTGCATAGTATTGTCTTTTATCGATGGCGGTTATGATATCGTTTAGGACTTTGAGGGTGGCTGAGGTGGACCCATGACCAGCTCGGAAACCAGGTTGCATAGTCGGAGAAGGTACGGTGGGATTCGAAATGGTCAGTGATCTGTTTGTTAACTTGGCTTACGAAGACTTTAGAAAGGCAGGGTAGGATAGATATAGGTCTGTAACAGTTTGGGTCTAGAGTGTCTCCCCTTTTGAAGAGGGGGATGACCGCGGCAGCTTTCCCATCTTTAGGGATCTCAGACGATACGAAAGAGAGGTTGAACAGGCTAGTAATAGGAGTTGCAACAATTGCGGCGGATAATTTTAAAAAGAGTTGATACAGATTGTCTAGCCCAGTTGATTTGTAGGGGTCCAGATTTTGCAGCTCTTTCAGAACATCAGCTATCTGGATTTGGGTGAAGGAGAAATTGGGAGGCTTGGGCAAGTTGCTGTAGGGGGTGCAGAGTTGTTGACCGGCGTAGGGGTAGCCAGGTGGAAAGCATGTCCAGCAGTAGAAAAATGCTAATTGAAATTCTCGATTATTGTAGATTATCGTAGATTTTTTCTTTCAAAAACAAGGACATTTCTAGGTGACCCCAAACTTTTGTGGGTTGGTAAAGATACAGACAATTACATTGATAAAAGCCACAATCTATCTGCAATATTAAAGCTGATCTAATGCATGGCCTGTGTTATCAAACAAAGCATTCCTCCTACACAAGCCTCTACGGTTTGGCTTTATAAAGAGCATTTTGGAGGAGTGCTGAGCAGTGCAGTGTTACCTTGTAGGCCTTCATGATGTCCACAGTGTCCACGGCTGTCTGCTCCAGCACCCCCTGGTTCTGCAGCAGCGTCCGCACTGTCTCTTCCATCCTGCACATGCACGCACACACACAAACAGAGACAGGAAGAAGAGGGGGGAGATTGGTTTAGAGCCAGCAACACAAGAGGGGACGGTGGGTTTTGGATCGTACCCCAGTCCCTTCCCACCACAGTATGTGGTACACCACACGATGTGGTGCTGAATGGGTACATATGGTGCTGGGGAGGATCAGAAGTGCATCCACTGAGGCAGAGTATTGCCTGCCTGCCTCTGCCTCAGTGCCTCTATGGGACTTGTGATACGGTTGTGCATCGATTTTTGTGCCAAATAATGATTTCTCTCAATGCAAACCAGAGACTTTTACCCCACAGCCTACATCAATATTCTACACCTCACCCCTGATTCCCATATGAATCACTACAATAGTATTACCTTTTGCTCTACATTATCCCCTGGCCTATTCCAGTTTTTTTTTTTAAACCCATCCAGTGAGAGTTGGATCTTTAGGGAGATTGTCTAGGATAGGGCTCCCTCCATTGACGCGGCTGAAAATAGGCCTACAAATCAGAGTACAAAGAGATGGAGCGATGAAACCACAGTGACATTTCAGGAGAGGAATACCATTGTGGAGCAGGGAGAGAAGGCCAGACTTTGATAAAACGAAGCGAATTCCAAATCACACACGGACAAAGCCAGGGACACAGCCAGGGACCTAGCCAGGGACCTACTGTAGCCAGGTACATAACCATGGGATGGACAGATGGGTGTGTCACAAGAGCACTATCTTAGGAACGGCATTTCAACATTTCATGGGCAAAGAGACAGCAAAAGGACAGATAACATCAAGTTATCTTGACAGCATTAGGGAAACCTACTTGTGTCTCACTGGATTCCCTGTCAGTGTCAGTCACCTTTAAGTGGTGACACTTCTGATCATCCCTTCAACAGTTGACAGTTGACACTGTTAATTGTTCAGACTTTAACACACTCTGGGGAAGACAACTCAGCCAAGTTTGTTTTGTTTGTTGTTTTGTTCTTACATCTGAGCTCAGGGAGATTTTGCCTGTTTTCCCATCGCGGTTTTCACAGTTGAACTGTTGCACGACGGCAAAGCCGCGGCTTCAGCGTAGGCAGGGCCATGGTAGTAGCCACGCAATCTGGCAGGCTGAGTTGAAAGCCAGAGAAAAGCCGGCTATAATCAGGCCTAGCTAGCTGACTGACTGAGAGGCTGAGTGAGTAGTCAGGTCTATGGCAGATTGCTGTAGCCCACTGCTTAGGACACTGTCCTTAATCACTGTGGTCAGGGATAAGGGGTGTGGGACTGGGACATTGTAGTCAGGCCAGGTCAAGGACTTTATGACTGAATGACATACTAAATCAGATTAGTATGGTATTGGAAGTAACCAACATGTGGTAACTGACTCATTCAGAGTTGCTTGACTTAATATTTGTTGGGAAGCAAATATGGCTGAGCTGAAATACAGTGGGATTCAGTCATCCTCTGCACAAACCTACCGGTGTGTCTACAGTATGACCATGAGTTTTTACTGGTCAGAACATGTCGTAAGGAATAACTCCTCGCCCTTACTTTGATTCACTAGATGAATAGGAGAGCAAAGGCATTACTTACCCAATATTTACATTGATACTGTATTATGAAAGGTTATAAAATAAAATACTGCTTCATCAAAACAACTTTATTTCACTATTTCATTCCTTCAAAATCTTTTCTTCCCTAAAAAAAAAACATATTCAAATCAGATTCTCCACATTCTCCGCCACATTACCAGACAGACAGAACGTCACTGTGTAGAGAGCTAGTGGTCTGACCCCGGTGACCTCTACATGGCTAAGTGACAGGATGATGGGGGCCTTTGATGTTCCTCTCCTCTGGCTGGCCTGTGTTGTGGATGAGGACTAGGGGCTCTAGGCTGGAGGTCTGGTGGCTACGGCTAGCCAGCACCTGAAAGGGTCTCTTTGTGTATTTTTAATAGGGGCTGATTCAGGGCAGATCACGAAAGCACATGGTGTGCCTCAAAAGTCCCAACAAGCAATGCTGGACACGCCCAGGCCCATTCTGAATCTAGAACCTGGCCACGAGATATGGGCAGAAAACTTCCCCTGCAGTAAACACGCTCGTAGACACAAGGCTTCCAGTGCTGATTTGAAGGGAATGACTTCAACATGCGTCAGATTCCCCAGACTGTTTGGTCACAGGGTCCTGTATGTGCACCATATAAGCAGAGAGAGAGAGAGAGAGAGCAGAGGGGGATAAAGGGACCATGGATATGGATGGAAGCCACTGCAGAGAGGTGACAAAGTCTGACTTCATAGTGCATGCTGAGCTACAAGGTGCCTGACACCATACCGTGACGGTCAGAATGCTATTCTATGAATCAGGAAAGTCCAGGACTAGTTGTAAATGCTCTGCTGAACAGCTTATTCTAATAGTTAATCAATAGCTACCCGGAACATCTGCACACTGTATCTTTTGACTCATCACATACGCTGCTGCTACTGTTTACTATCTGTCACTTTACTCCTACTTGTATATGTACATATCTACCTCAATTACGTCGTACCCCTGCACATCGAGTCAGTACTGGTACCCTGGGAATATAGCCATGTTGTCGTTACTCGTGTATTTACCCCTCGTGTTGGACGTTTATTTTTCTAGTATTTCTCTTTTTTTCTCTCTACATTGTTGGGAAGGGCCCGTAGGTAAGCACTCCACTGTTAGTATCCACCTGTTGTTTACAAAGCACGTGACAAATCCAGTTTGATTCGATTTAATGCCATGGCATGGTAATGCCATGACAATTCATAAAGCTATGACAAGTCATTACGCTATGACATGATGTAATGCTGCAGCATTGGCATTCAAAAGCTACATATGAGAGGAAGCCAAACAAATCTTTATCGGGTATCTTTTCAGCTACTGGCCTACAATTTACATATGACACATCTCATCCCTCAGCACCATACATGACTAAGGGAGATTAGCTTCACACACAGTGACCTGAAGATAACATTTAGTTCTATTGTCTCTGTTGTCCTCTTGAAAGGCGGGTTCAAGTTTAGCTCCCATTAATTCTAACCACATTTCTCCCTCCGATTCATCTGGGGGAGCATCACAAATAGGACTGTCTTGGACAATTACCCCTGATAATCACATTTTGATGGTGTACTGATTAGGAATTATAGTGTTTTCTGAAGCTATTTAGTAGTATAATTTGCGAGGACAGGGGAGGGAGATCCATGAGGTTGTTTTGAGTGCATAATGCTTTTTAATATATTTTTTTAATGTTTTATATGTAATCAAATAGAGTGAGAACGGTTTAAAAGATCCTGAGTGTTTATTTCATTTATCTCTAATAATAAACTTGGATTAAGATCCTAACTGTAATCCATCGACAATTTCAAAACATCCTCAAGTGGCACATGCGCTGCTTAATATAGGCCAGAGTCTATGATCTTTAACTCCCCAACAACCCAACAGCCATTGCATTTGTCTATGATATTAAATGTAATAACACTGCCATTTAAAATATGTTGGGAATTTCCTATTTTTGTGTGAAACACTTCAATCTCTACGCTATCAACTCTACTTGATGTCAACCCAACCCATTAGAGCTGATAACAATCAAAGTGGAAAAAATGCTGTGAAAGATAGCTTTGATTCTACACACACAAAAAAAACATAAATCTGTGTCCGAACAGATTTGACTTCATGTGGTTACAATCTCAGTGGTTGTACATGACCTTCTATTGAGGACCTCGCTGGAGAAGAGGGAGGAAGGGAAGGATGGAGGGAGGGATTAAAGAAAGCAAAGCCTGACTCGTTTGACCCCCAGACTGCAACAGCTGAATTTCAAACACGTCGGCAACAGCCAGGAAGTACAATTAAGTCTTCAATCAATCTCCAGCCCCAGGTATGAGGCAAGCGCACACACACACACACACACACACAAACACACACACACACAATCCAATGGGGAAAGGAAGCCAGATGTCTGAATGAGCTGAATGAGGTGTGTTTGACAAGTCATCAGAACATGCAAACCATTGATGGACCAAACTGGCCTGTTAGAGGTAGAACACCCTGTGTGGTGGTCTCCCCTGCTTCCTGTGTCTCACATTACTCATGTCTCAGCTGCTTTCAGATGGCCCAAACATTGACACACAGATTTGCAGCTTCCTGCCATTAAAGCCATGAAAACGTTCACCGCCGTCCAGACTTCAAATGGGACGCCATTTTTATCACCTGTCAATAAAAACTATCAAGCGCTATTCCGGGTGTAGAACAGATACAAGTGAAATTAAATTAGTTCTCAGAGGTACCTCTAACAATGCTTCATGCACAACCAAGGATTTAGCAAAAGAACGACACACACACACAGATCTTTAAAACGCTCACACTGATCAGATTGCCTCAACTTACCCCATGTTGCTGAATTTGGGTCCGTTGGGGTTCTTACAAACATCATTTCTCCTAAACAATGCCGCAAACACCGTGCACACGTCCCTAAGCTCCATGGGGACAAGCAGACGGACCAGCCAGCCAGCCTGCTCTCAGCCCTCAGTGTCACCGGATGACCCAGACACACATCAAAATGTGGGTCCACTAAAATAGGCCAGTCAAGAATCATACAAGCCTGAGTGCTTTTCCCATCGAACAGACACTGCCAGCATGTTTGGATGGTCATCCGTTAGCTGGTCGCTGGCTTGGAATCATGAACCACACACAACCCGCAGGCCAGTCTCAACCAGTCTCGCTTTCTATGAGGTGGCCTGCCTTGTGGTGGGGTCATTATCCAATCCCTATGCTGTCCCAGTCAGGATCATGGTCTGGTAAGGGAAATCCAAAGGGAGGGAGAAGTAAAGGGGGAGGGAAACCCTTTCCCATATGTCCCATGTTAAGCCTGAGCCAGAGGAGGACAGCCCCTGCTGTGTCGACGCTAGGCTAGGCTACGACCAGGGATCAGGTCTGTGGCCACAGGGGGGAAGCCAGGATAGGGATCACTCAGCCTGGGATGAGTGTAAGGGATGGATGGGTGGAGGGGTGGATGGATGGATGGATGGACAGCAGACATGTGGAGCTTCATTAGCTGCCAGGGATTAGGGAGGCTGAGTTGAAACCAGCACTTTCTATTGCTATGTAAGTCACTGCTGTGTCGTCATGTCAATACTGTGCACAAGCAATAATCCCACAAATTGACAGATGGGCAGACAGACAAAGACAAACAGACGTATTTCTCAGGACACATATTACCATGATAGAGAAAGAGTGAGACTGTGAGCTCACAGGGTTGGATTGATCTATCTGGCTACTGCAGCCTCCGGGCTCATTGGAAAAAGCCATGGTCAAAATTCTCACTCCATCAACACGGTATTTGGAGCTGAGTTCTCCCAAACCCCCCATTAACCAGGTTTGACAAAGGCAGAATTTGAAAAGCCCCCCCCAAAAAAAAAAGAGTAGGGAACAATCATCAGGTTGTGGCTGGATTGGGGTCACGAGGGGTCACCATGACTTGATGGATAAATATTATTATCGCCTTATCTTCACCTGGCAGCAGCTCCTGGAAAACTCACCCAAACTATCCGACTCAGCATTGCGAAGTTCCATTTTTCCGGTTGAACACTCTTTTTCTCATTTCCACTAAATCTCCTTCACCTCTATAAATGCATGTAATTGCCCGGCAGGCCGATAGATTAAGCTAAGCTACTTTTTTATCCTCTTTCCAACTTTTGTTTTGTGTTTTTTCGACCAGAATGGGTCATTGTAGTGGGGACTCTCCTGGCCTCTACCCTCTCCTCCTACCTTAGAAGGCACTGAGCGACCTGGACCCCTAATAAAGCCCTCAGGACAAATGCTGTTGGCGTCTCTGCACTCATTCTCTGACCAAGCGATACACATCCAGTTTTGTTTAAAGCGGAAAACGGGGAGGGGGGGGGGGCATCGTTCCCCTTTAGCACAGGGGAAGCATTACAAATTCCTTAAACCCTAGGACCACTGGCTCTTTCAAGTCACCTTTGACCCCTGACAATGAGACATGCATGACGGGGAGGCAGGGGGACATCAAAGGAACGAGTGAGACAGTCAGAGGCCAGGCAGGCCAAGGCAGTCATGTCACTGTTTTACAGCCTCCTATTCTTCTGAGAGAGATAACGACAACCTCCAGGATGCTTCCACCATTTTCATTTCATTTGAGTGAAGTACCGTGTCACATAGGGTACAATTCTCACAAATATGCGACCAAAAAGTCACTGCACAGACATACGGATAAGACTTGAGTTAATTCTTCCACCTCTTTTCCCTCCTTTAGTTGAGGTTGGAGTTCAAGCAAATCCATTATGTTTTTCCACGTGTACATCTCTGGCCATAGGAAGCAGTTAGCAGTGAGCTGGGAGCATAGGAAGCAGTTAGCAGTAAGCAGTTAGCAGTGAGCTAGCAGTGAGCCAAGGGGCTCCCAGCAGAGGCCTCTAGCCCTCTGAGGCTCCCAGGGGATCTGCGGTAGGGTTATGTGCGTGTGTGTGTGTGTGACTGCATATTTGCGTGTGAAGGGTAGCATGTGCGGCCCACATGCAGCACAGAACATCACTGACGGGCCCCAGAGGAGACACTTAGGGAGGATGACAGGATGAATCGTATTACTCCACAGCACAGCTGTCACGTCCTGACCTTAGTTCCTTTTTTATGTCTATTTTAGTTTGGTCAGGGCGTGAGTTGGGCTGGGCATTCTATGTGTTGTTCTATGTTTTTGTATTTCTGTGTTTGGCCTGGTATGGTTCTCAATCAGAGGCAACTGTTTATCATTGTCTCTGATTGAGAACCATACTTAGGCAGCCTGTTTTCCCACTATGATTTGTGGGTAGTTGTTTTCTGTCTTTGTATGTAGTTTACCAGACGGAAATGTTTCGGTTGTTCTTTTTGTTACTTTGTATTTTTAGTGTTCAGCCTCTCAAAATCCCCTATGAAATGACCCGCTGTGAACAATCAAAACAGAGCAGCGAATTTAACCAACGTTTTTATTGATCAGCATTCGGGATAATGTATTCGGGTTTTTGAAAACGATCCAAAAGGAACAGAACAAGGCGGAAGCGTCCATTTACACAATAGCAACGGCTATAGAGGAGAAAGAAACCTCACTGGCTCAACCCTCGAAATAAATGACTTTAGTAGCGGCTATTAAGGCACAAGTGTCTCTATGCATTGACCATGTGTATCAGTCTACGTGCCTGATCATGTGATGGACAGGTGTTCATATTAGGCCATAGACAGCGCCCGCCCGCCTGCCTGCCTGCCCGCCTGCCTGCCTGACTGCCTGCCTGACTGACTGACTGCCCCCGCCTGCCTGCCTGCCACCGCCACCAGATCCATACAACTTCCATAAGGTCACTGCATATTCCATGTCACTGTGCCACGGGCAGTCTGCTGGTCTGAATCCTACCCAACGGCAGCCCTTTGAACAGTGGCAAGACAGGAAAGCCTTGATCATGTGTGAACCAACGGATGCCCTACTTTCACACAGGCTTGTAATCTGACCTCGTTTAGTATGCCTGTAAAATATCATCATAACCAACATGGTTAATCCGTAGCGGAAGTGAATTAGTGTGTGTGTGTGTGCACGCGTGTCAGTGACTTAAGAGTGCAGATTAAAGTAGAGTGTATCAGGTCTTGGTTACAGACATAGATAACACAGTGCTAATAAGTATATTTTTGATCAGTGATCTCACCTCCAACTAACGACTCTGTCACCACTATACAGTAATGATAGACAGACGGTTTCATCTGAATAACCTCTCCAAGTTGATCAGCCTCTGAAATTAAATAACATTTCAAAACTTCCCCTAATCCCCCTAAATAAACTCAATCATTCCAATTCCCTGACTACATTGGAACTCCTGTAACTCGGTCAATTGCGGCACAAGGGAGGGTGGGGACAGAGAAATATAAACAAACAAACCCTCTAATAATGTGGGTGGTTTAAATATAGAACTGGCTGTGAGTGGAATAGCAAAGTCTGATGGCTGTGTGTGAAACAGCAAAGTCTGATGGCTGTGAGTGGAATTGCAAAGTCTGATGGCTGTGAGTGGAACAGCAAAGTCTGATGGCTGTGAGTGAAACAGCAAAGTCTGATGGCTGTGAGTGAAACAGCAAAGTCTGATGGCTGTGAGTGGAACAGCAACGTCTTATGGCTGTGAGTGGAACAGCAACGTCTTATGGCTGTGAGTGGAACAGCAAAGTCTGATGGCTGTGAGTGGAACAGCAACGTCTTATGGCTGTGAGTGGAACAGCAACGTCTTATGGCTGTGAGTGGAACAGCAAAGTCTGATGGCTGTGAGTGGAACAGCAACGTCTTATGGCTGTGAGTGGAACAGCAACGTCTTATGGCTGTGAGTGGAACAGCAACGTCTTATGGCTGTGAGTGGAACATCAACGTCTTATGGCTGTGAGTGGAACAGCAAAGTCTGATGGCTGTGAGTGGAACAGCAAAGTCTGATGGCTGTGAGTGGAACAGCAACGTCTGATGTCTGTGAGTGGAACAGCAACGTCTTATGGCTGTGAGTGGAACATCAAAGTCTGATGGCTGTGAGTGGAACAGCAACGTCTTATGGCTGTGAGTGGAACAGCAAAGTCTGATGGTTGTGAGTGGAACAGCAAAGTCTGATGGCTGTGAGTGGAATTGCAAAGTCTGACGGCTGTGAGTGGAATTGCAAAGTCTGACGGCTGTGAGTGGAACAGCAAAGTCTGATGGCTGTGAGTGGAACAGCAAAGTCTGATGGCTGTGAGTGGAACAGCAAAGTCTGATGGCTGTGAGTGGAACAGCAAAGTCTGAAGGCTGTGAGTGGAACAGCAAAGTCTGATGGCTGTAAGTGGAACAGCAAAGTCTGATGGCTGTGAGTGGAACAGCAAAGTCTGACGGCTGTGAGTGGAACAGCAAAGTCTGACGGCTGTGAGTGGAACAGCAAAGTCTGACGGCTGTGAGTGGAACAGCAAAGTCTGACGGCTGTGAGTGGAACAGCAAAGTCTGACGGCTGTAAGTGGAACAGCAAAGTCTGATGGCTGTGAGTGGAACAGCAAAGTCTGATGGCTGTGAGTGGAACAGCAAAGTCTGATGGGTGTGAGTGGAACAGCAAAGTCTGATGGCTGTGAGTGGAACAGCAAAGTCTGATGGCTGTGAGTGGAACAGCAAAGTCTGATGGCTGTAAGTGGAACAGCAAAGTCTGAAGGCTGTGAGTGGAACAGCAAAGTCTGATGGCTGTGAGTGGAACAGCAAAGTCTGATGGCTGTGAGTGGAACAGCAAAGTCTGATGGCTGTGAGTGGAACAGCAAAGTCTGATGGCTGTGAGTGGAACAGCAAAGTCTGATGGCTGTGAGTGGAACAGCAACGTCTGATGGCTGTGAGTGGAACAGCAACGTCTTATGGCTGTGAGTGGAACAGCAAAGTCTGATGGCTGTGAGTGGAACAGCAAAGTCTGATGGCTGTGAGTGGAACAGCAAAGTCTGATGGCTGTGAGTGGAACAGCAAAGTCTGATGGCTGTGAGTGGAACAGCAAAGTTTGATGGCTGTGAGTGGAACAGCAAAGTCTGATGGCTGTGAGTGGAACAGCAACGTCTGATGGCTGTGAGTGGAACAGCAACGTCTTATGGCTGTGAGTGGAACAGGAAAGTCTGATGGCTGTGAGTGGAACAGCAAAGTCTGATGGCTGTGAGTGGAACAGCAAAGTCTGATGGCTGTGAGTGGAACAGCAACGTCTTATGGCTGTGAGTGGAACAGCAACGTCTTATGGCTGTGAGTGGAACAGCAAAGTCTGATGGCTGTGAGTGGAACAGCAACGTCTTATGGCTGTGAGTGGAACAGCAACGTCTTATGGCTGTGAGTGGAACAGCAAAGTCTGATGGCTGTGAGTGGAACAGCAACGTCTTATGGCTGTGAGTGGAACAGTAAAGTCTGATGGCTGTGAGTGGAACAGCAAAGTCTGATGGCTGTGAGTGGAACAGCAAAGTCTGATGGCTGTGAGTGGAACAGCAAAGTCTGATGGCTGTGAGTGGAACAGCAACGTCTTATGGCTGTGAGTGGAACAGCAAAGTCTGATGGCTGTGAGTGGAACAGCAACGTCTTATGGCTGTGAATGGAACAGCAAAGTCTGATGGCTGTGAATGGAACAGCAAAGCAGCTTCAAAGAATATCAAATTCCTCAAGACACCACCAGATGTGCGGGGTGTGGACCAGCGCCACAAATCAACTCCGCAGCTGCTCAGACCGAGGGGCCCTGTTTGAAATGCTTCAAATGAAACACTTTGGGGCTGGTATTGGGTGTTGAGTGTTTGGGCATTGATCTCTGAACATGAGTGCACACAGACGCAATCACCGAGCTCACTGGGAATCAGGGGAATGTGTGTGTTAGCTAGCGAGCTGTGGTGGGGCGATAACTTGCCGGTACAACTGTGGCCCGGAACGCGCTAACACACTAACGAGGTAACCACATGACCATGGTCTGTATTGTTTGTATAGCCTGACCCTATGGTCTCTCTCCTCTCCTCCCTTCCCGTCTCAGACCGTGGTAATAGTGGGCCAGCTTCAGCAGTCTGAAACCAAGCATGATTCTCCAAACAACGCGTCTGGACTTGAACGTCCATCCACTCATTTCTGCCTGTTTGCATCATCCTACCCCCCCCCCCATCAGTAGCGTGCAGACAGAATACTCCACAGAGTTGTAAATCTAGACCAAGAGTCATCATCTGCTGTTGTTATTAATACTCACAAGCCTGTAGTCCATATGTCTCCCATATCCTGACAAGGAACACAACTTGTGGAGGCTTAACTGATTGAAAGTCAAGAAGGAGAGCATTGGTCAGTATCTTGGAGTTAGGCATTTGATTAGCCAGCATATTATTGCGGGTGGCCATGACCTTATACACAACACATAGGCTTTAGTATGCAGGTTTAAGAGTTCTCCAGCATGCTACCGAGTATTCCAGAGTACAGTAGACAAGTGTTGAAGACAAATAGAGACAGTGAGAAGCAGAACGAGCCCGGATCTTTCATTACCTGAAAACTGCTTCCCTCATCTTCAGGCCAAACCCTAAGTGGAAACTTTTGATGGGGGGCCCCAGTGGCCCCCGGGTCCCCCGGTCTCTGCCTGTCCACAGGACATCCTGTCTGACTGTAGGGAGGAGGGAGGGGTGGAGGAGGGCTAGACAGCTGAGGGTGATGTGACTCAGGCTCTCCTTAAAATCCAGTCCAGTCTGGTCAACTTCTAGTGAAATCCATACAGCCACCTTCTTTCACCTCCATCTTCCGCAACTTGTCCATGTAACTCTGCTCATGTCCTACTAACTGGTCAAACTTCAGCCCTCGAGAAGTTGAGAGGGCTCCAGTTAGTTGGTCTCCCGTTGTCCTCTGTCCTCTTTCTACAGTGTCTGGCCAATGTGTGTGTGTAAATAGCCTACAGGGTGGGCTGTGTGGGCTCTAAGTCTTCTACTAATCCCTGAGTTTTAATGACGACCAATCTGGAAGCTAGCTCCCTGAGGGCTGACCCAAGTCAGGGACCGACCATGTGACCTTCCTGCTGGGGTCTCCTCCCCTTTAATGCTCAGCTGGATAGGGGATGGGGGAGGGTGTGTGTGTGTCTGTGTGTTGGTGGGGTTCGACTGTGTGAGTGACCAGTCCCTTAAGGAATGCAGACCTGCTGATCTAAGGACAGACATGAAAACAAAGGAAAACACAAAACTGGGAACCGAGACTATGACGTCTTTTTGTGTACAAAATGGAGAAGAAAGCCAGACGACCAACTACTGAACGATTGTTTTGATCAGGTTCCTGCCCTTACATTCACCTCCCAAAAAGAATGCACCGAGGCACATCAGGAAGCAAACACACATCCCCGCTGGGGCTAGTAAGAAGCTGTGCTTCCCTGGGGTTCGTCTGGCTTCACTCTTAGGTATTCTCTGATGTGTGTGTTTTTTCTATTCCCTGATCAGAGAGAAGGAAGGAGGGAGACAGCGAGGTGCTACAGATCTAACAAGGAGCTCATTAACATAACTCTCTCATATCATCACAGAACACCTTGGTCTTCCAAAACAGAAGATTGGAAAGCAACCTGGTCTCAGAGCATTTCGTATTATTCTGTAGGTAAATCTGGGACACTCCATTTAGTATGATATGTTACGTTTCATATGGTATGTATTAATTTGTGGAAGTCCATCACCCATTTTGTATGATATGTTACGAATTACTATTCATATTTTATGTTTACAAATTTGCTAAACAAATTATATATTACGTATTCTAACAAGGTGGCTAATGTTAGATAGGTTAGGGGTTAGGGTTAAGGTTAGGGGAGGGGTTAGCTAACATGCAAAGTAGCTGCAAAGTAGCAAGTAGTTGAAAAGTTGAAAATTAGATAAAATGCTTGTCCATGATTAGATTCGCATTCGAAACTTTTGGTTTACTAGACATTCACATTTGGGTTGTTAGACGTTGCATCATACACCTGTCCATCCACCTTGACTAACCACCCTACTTTCGTTTTTGTCTTAAGTAACCATACCAAACATAACATATCATACTAATTTGAGCATGCCGAATTTACATTTACTATGTTACGTCTAGTCTATGGAAAGGCAAAACTAAAACAGACTCGAATAACTTCACAAGAAATGGTGTCATGTTATGTTAAAGGAAGTTTGACTGAAAAAATATGGTTCTGTTACATATAGACAGCCCTTTAAGACAGGCCCATAAAGGCTCATAACATTTTTATAAAGCATTATTCCTGCAGGCTATGAAGGTTTTACCAAAATATTGATATGTGTTTGTGGTACTTTATCTTTATCCCATTTGGAGTGGTCCTTTATAAGATGTTTGATGACTGAAAGTTAGAGGTTCTATTCTAACCTTATTTCAATGCACTTTCATCATTCAATGTGACTTCATTAAAGATACTCAAATACATTTTTGCCAGTCTATTTAAGGCGGTTATCACATATTGCCCTCTTTAAAAGAACCGATCTCAGTCCTCTTTAAAGTGAACTCTGGGGTAAAAGAAAATTGCAAAAGAACTCAGTTCCCTCTCTATTCCCACTGCCCTTGCCTTTGAATGAGGACTCAACTCTTTTGCCAATTCACTTCACCTGTTTTGTGGCCCGAGGCCTCTTTGAATTCACATTGTTATGTTTAGAAAGGAACTCGTATTTTTTCCCAACATTCACCTAATGCATTCTGGGTTTTAAAAAGTGCCGGAGAAGCCATTCCATCCGAACATGTTATCAGACAGCTAGATATACCTACTCACATTTTGGAAGCTAATAGACTGCATTTATTTAAAATATGAGGCGTAATAATAATGATCAGAAGATAATATTTACATGAATATACACTGCTCCAAAAAATAAAGGGAACACTTAAACAACACAATGTAACTCCAAGTCAATCACACTTCTGTGAAATCAAACTGTCCACTTAGGAAGCAACACTGATTGACAATAAATTTCACATGCTGTTGTGCAAATGGAATAGACAACAGGTGGAAATTATAGGCAATTAGCAAGACACCCCCAATAAAGGAGTGGTTCTGCAGGTGATAACCACAGACCACTTCTCAGTTCCTATGCTTCCTGGCTGATGTTTTGGTCACTTTTGAATGCTGGCTGTGCTTTCACTCTAGTGGTAGCGTGAGATGGAGTCTACAACCCACACAAGTGGGTCAGGTAGTGCAGCTCATCCAGGATGGCACATCAATGCGAGCAGTGGCAAGAAGGTTTGCTGTGTCTGTCAGCGTAGTGTCCAGAGCATGGAGGCGCTACCAGGAGACAGGCCAGTACATCAGGAGACGTGGAGGAGGCCGTAGGAGGGCAACAACCCAGCAGCAGGACCGCTACCTCCGCCTTTGTGCAAGGAGGAGCAGGAGGAGCACTGCCAGAGCCCTGCAAAATGACCTCCAGCAGGCCACAAATGTGCATGTGTCTGCTCAGACGGTCAGAAACAGACTCCATGAGGGTGGTATGAGGGCCCGACGTCCACAGGTGGGGGTTGTGCTTACAGCCCAACACCGTGCAGGACGTTTGGCATTTGCCAGAGAACACCAAGATTGGCAAATTCGCCACTGGCGCCCTGTGCTCTTCACAGATGAAAGCAGGTTCACACTGAGCACATGTGACAGAGTCTGGAGATGCCGTGGAGAACGTTCTGCTGCCTGCAACATCCTCCAGCATGACTGGTTTGGCGGTGGGTCAGTCATGGTGTGGGGTGGCATTTCTTTGGGGGGCCGCACAGCCTCCATGTGCTCGCCAGAGGTAGCCTGACTGCCATTAGGTACCGAAATGAGATCCTCAGACCCCTTGTGAAATCAGATGCTGGTGCGGTTGGCCCTGGGTTCCTCCTAATGCAAGACAATGCTAGATCTCATGTGGTTGGAGTGTGTCAGCAGTTCCTGCAAGAGGAAGGCATTGATGCTATGGACTGGCCCGCCCGTTCACCAGACCTGAATCCAATTGAGCACATCTGGGACATTATGTCTCGCTCCATCCACCAACGCCACGTTGCACCACAGACTGTCCAGGAGTTGGCGGATGCTTTCGTCCAGGTCTGGGAGGAGATCCCTCAGGAGACCATCCGTCACCTCATCAGGAACATGCCCAGGCATTGTAGGGAGGTCATACAGGCACGTGGAGGCCACACACACTACTGAGCCTCATTTTGACTTGTTTTAAGGACATTACATCAAAGTTGGATGAGCCTGTAGTGTGGTTTTCCACTTTAATTTTGAGTGTGACTCCAAATCCAGACCTCCATGGGTTGATACATTTGATTTCCATTGATAATTTTTGTGTGATTTTGTTGTCAGCACATTCAACTATGTAAAGAAAAAAGTATTTAATAAGAATATTTAATTCATTCAGATCTAGGATGTGTTATTTTAGTGTTCCCTTTATTTTTTGAGCGGTGTATTATTGATAACAGAATAAATAGCAGAATAATAACTGCAGATTAAATAATGCTGTAATTGAAAATTGTACACCCAATGCCCCTTTAAGAGCTAGCATTGAATCACCAAAATATGTTGTTGCCTTCCTACACTATTCAAACCCCAAAATCGAATAACAGTTTACAAGGCTCTCAGCCTTTATACAACATATTGCAAAAAAAAAATCTCAGCACATCGTGTCAGTACAAAACTCCAAACAAATGTTTTAATGTCTGTGCATCGCAAATCAATATCCAAAAACAGCACGTTTTCTTTCTGCGAACCTACACGTCATCATCTTCTCTCTTTGTGAGGGGATATGTCAGAGGAAACAGTGTTGCAGTAGTCTAGTGTGTGGTGCCAGAATAATGAGAAGCGAACCTGGGGAGCTTTGTGTTCACACTGCCCTAAAAAAGGGAACCGGCCAGTGGAATTCAAGAGAACCAAACTCAGACCACCTCTCGAGATGGTCTCAGTTCGGGTTTGCTTCAGGGGCACTTTTGAGGGGTCTGATTTCCTTTGGAGTGTTCACAATGCACAAAAAGAAATCTGCAAAAATTGTCTCAAAGAGGCCAAGTGTGAAAACACCCTAAGAGATCAGATAATTCCTGGATATTGTCTATGAGTACACATTCATGGGATGAGGCTATCCTCTTCTGATGAGAAATGAATGGTAGGCTATGTCTGCATCCCAAATTGCACCATATTCCCTATATAGTTCACTACTTTCAAGCAGGGACCATAGGGCTCTAGTCAAAAGTAGTGCATTATGTAGGGAATAGGGTGCCATTTGGGACGTAGAATGTGTTGCCTCGCTGTATGCAGGGCACGTAGGTCCTGCATCCCAAATAGCACCATATTCCCTAGATAGTTCACTACTTTCAAGCAGGAACCATAGGGCTCTAGTCAAAATGAGTGCATTATGTAGGGAATAGGGTGCCATTTGGGACATAGAATATGTGTTGCCTAGATGTATGCAGGACACATAGGTTCTATCCTTGACAACCAAAGAAACAGTGGAAGGTTATTTCACTGGAGAATCAGATTTTAGTGGGATTGCAAGTAATAATTCAGGTAACAATATAGTAATGAAATGCCCCTTTTGGATGGCACAAAATGCTCAATCATCCTGAACTAAGCACTACACACAGTGTGTGTGTGTGTGTGTGTGTGTGTGTGTGTGTGTGTGTGTGTGTGTGTGTGTGTGTGTGTGTGTGTGTGTGTGTGTGTGTGTGTGTCAGTGACTTACGAGTGCAGAGCTGGCATTATCAAGTGGGTCAAAGGTTCAGGCTGAAGACAGTGTGAGCAGTCTGCTGACTGACTGGTTTGCTGGCTGGTAAGCTCATAATTAAAGTGACCACACAGATGTCCCATCTGCCACTACGACCACCGCCACACATTACTGGCTCTCATGTAAACATGATAATCCAATGAGAGGCCGTGTACACATGCAAAACACACACACAAACACACACACGTACGCAATAAACACACAAGCACACACACGTACGCAATAAACACACAAGCACACACACACACAGCCAGACACTCCAACATACAAAAACAAACATTATGTATTCAACAAGACACTGAGTCTCTCTAAACCCATTTATCTCCTCTATGTCCTGTCACTGCAGGGAAACCTCCTTTAATAGGCACTGAAAGGTACAGAAACAAGAGCAATACAATGACAAAGAAACACATTTCTAGCAATGCCTGTTGAAATTACTGCCATCCACCACCACTGACAATGAGCAATACAGGGAGAATTATACCAGTTGAGCAATGCCAAGCACTTCATCTCCTATAGTGTTCAGTGTGGTGGGAAAGTGTCTTTTCGCTAAGCATTATAAGGACATAATGGAGTCCCCGTCGACATTGTTCTTCCACAGTCTAGGGGCCGAGGAGGCATGCAGTCATCCACAGGAGTCACAGCCAATAAGAACAATCCGTCTGGAGAGAGGCAACCGCCTGGCGACGGAAGCATCTGTCACAAAGGGACTAGAGCAGGACCCAATCACAGATAAGCCTAATATATTTTCCCCCTACACACATACATGCACACCCAGTCTAGCCTGCCTCCCTTATTCGGGCTCTGGGACATCGGGAGTCGTTATGCTAACGCTATCAGCTGATTCATTGGTCCACGCCAGCGATAGCCCAGAATATGAACAGATCTGAGATCAGCCTCGACTCTGGATGATGTGACAGAACACATAATAAGCCTATGGCTGGTTGAGTCAGACATGGATTGGGGATCAGACTGATGGCAGCCATAACTGAGGCAGTCAGGGAAGGGCGATAGGAATAGGGACAAAGACTGGCGACAGGCACTTATGTAAACAAAATACGATGTCTCCGCCGCTCACTGACTTTTATTAGATCTCTGTGTTGAATGATCTGTGCCCGATTCCTCAGGCATTATTCCATATGGGGGGGGCAGCGAGCTACTATACAGACACATAATAGCAAGTCTGAGCTGACTGTGTTGTCTGTGTTGACTGCAAAATCTAATCCATACTGAACACCCACATGGATAAAGTAATTCCGCGACAGAATGAATATGTTGATGGATACGCATATAGATAGTGGTGACAGGATGCCACAGCCAAGACTGAACATGATACGGAGTTGTGGGTCATGGGTATGTTGAGCTTGTGGGCTGGAATGACAATGTCCCGTGATGATTGTTTAACAACTTCTAGTCCATTAAGTTCGACACCATATAGAATTATTGGGTTCTAAGTTAATTAACGTTTAATTGATGTGCATTGCAGTGTGTTAGCCATCAAGGCTGTTGTGAATGCGGTTGAGTGAAGCGGGTGAGTTGCCACAATAGCCACTACACTGTAACACATCTGACATTCCTTGGAGGCATGGGTTCGAATCCCACTTCTGACATCATTGTTGCGATTTTGGGGGATGCTAGAACTCCAGACGCCTTGCCCAAGATCAGCGACAGGAACCACTAGCCCACAAACACCCGTTGGAGAGCAGTTTGTGGTCTTAAGAACATCAGATTTCTTACAATACTCATTTATTTTTATTTTTTTACCTTTATTTAACTAGGCAAGTCAGTTAAGAACAAATTCTTATTTTCAATGAACGGTGGGTTAATTAACTGCCTTGTTCAGGGGCAGAACGACAGATTTTTAACTTGTCAGCTCGGGGATTCGATTTTGCAACCTTTCGGTTACTAGTCCAACGCTCTAACCACTAGGCTACCTGCAAAACTTAGAGAAGAAACACTAATACCATAGCTGGACTTGTACCATAGCTGGACTTGTACCATAGCTGGACTTGTACCATAGCTGGACTAACCCCATAGTTAAACACTACATGACAACAATGACCCATCACGTTTAGAGGTCATTCTGCGCAACTAACTCCAGACAAGTAACTTCAGTTACAAAGTCAGACTATTTTAATATGACAGATTTTCCTCACCCAATTTAAAATGGGAAGATAAGGGCTCCTTCTAAAAATCCACGGGTTATTCTCGTAAGGCAGTGCATTGAATGACTATCTCCTAATTATGACATCAGTTCCGAGCTGAGTGGTGCTGAGTAGTGAATTCTTTCACATACTGTCACACCTCAATGAGCCTGTAGCAAGAAGGAAATGACCATATAGTGAAGGGGAAATGGAGTCTCGAAGCAGTAGTCATTCTTCACGGTCAGAGAACTGACAAAGACTTCATTCTTACTTCATTTTAAATGTTGGAGAGAGAAAAAAAAAATTGTCTTTCAATACAGTCAAGGTTGACTGATGAAGTAATACACCAAGAGATAGGTCTATATTCTCCAATGAAGTGGAGAAAGGTACGAGGAGAGATGGACTGCAATAAAGATTTCTCGGCACAAAAGATTTAAAACAGAGATGGCTAATGAACCAAAGACAGTGTAATTTTGGGGGGTGTAAATTAAAATTGGCTCCTAGTTTGAAACCTGTGGCAAAGTCTGTTGCATTAAAGTCTTTGGCATTACGTCAATGGGTACAGTAGTGCAATCTGATGGTAGCATGCACAGAATGTATCTAGGCCTACAGTATATAGGTCGTGTCTGACCTGTGTCATGCTAATGTGGTACAATAAGCTGGTGGAGCCTACTGGTCTGTTGTCGTGTGTGTGTGTGTGTGTGTGTGTGTGTGTGTGTGTGTGTGTGTGTGTGTGTGTGTGTGTGTGTGTGTGTGTGTGTGTGTGTGTGTGTGTGGGGGGGGTTTAGGGTTAAGGTTAGAATAGTGTTGGTGTTAGAATTGGGTTAGGTACTAGGGTTTGGTTTAGGGTTATGGTTAAGGTTTCTGGGTTAGGGTTAAGGTAAGGGTACAGGTTAGGGTTAAGGTTAGGTTTAGGGGTTAGGGAAAATTGGATTTTGAATGGGACTGATTTGCATGGCCCCACAAGGTTAGCTGCACAAGACTGTTTGTGTGCGCGCGTGCGTGCATAGGGGCTGCGTGTTACCTGGAGAAGTGTCGCTGTAGTGAAACCATCTGCGCTCGGCCCAGCTCTGACTCGTCCGTCACCTCCCGAAGCCGCTTCTCACTGTCCAATCGCAGGCGTCGTTCTTCCTCTAGCACATGAATCAGCTTTTGTCGCTGTGGGGGAAAGGACAGAGTCAGGTTAGCTGCTGGTTTTAATATGTGTTGTTACCAGCCAGCACAGGTAGAGAGATAGAAAAGCCACCAGCAACATAGACTACTTGCCATGGCACAAAATGGATACCCAGTGTAATGCAGCACCCTTAATAAAACAAAGATGTTGATTCAAGTGTACAATTGTAAGGCATCCAGCAATCATATTGCAGCTGTGGTAATAAGTTACATCTTGAACCCTGATGACCTAACGCTGATACACAATCGATGTCTCAGTTGTATCAAGGCTTAAAAATCCTTCTTTAACCTGTCTCCTCTCCTTCACCTACACCGACTGAAGTGGATTTAACAAGTGACATCAATAAGGGATCATAGCTTTCAACTGGATTATCCTGGGCAGTCTATGGCTCGGAAAGAGCAGGTGTCCTTAATGTTTTGTACACTCGCTTAAACCCTGCTGCCAGAATCACAGTGGAAAACAACTGCACTAAACGCTGAATTTGTCTTCCCTAAACATGGTTTTGAAAGACTCCACTGCAGGCTCACTGCTGAAAGTTGATCAACTTTCGCTATAGAGTCTCGAAAAGTAGAAAAGCTTCTGAACATCCATTTTCTTTTCTATGATCCTAATTGGAACATGCACTATGTCCTGAAGCCTCAGAAGTTGCTCCTCCAGAGAGAAAAAACAGTCCTCGGTTCAGATTCTTCACTTCAAAGGCCATGCGGCCTGGCCTGCCGTCCTGTCTGGCCATCTCAAGGAAGAGGTTTCAAGTCAAAGATAATGTTGGGGTTCTGTGGTAAAGTTGTGTGGGGCCAAACACTGCCTGCTTTACATCTCAACGTCCACAAGCTGGTTGAGTTTGGGGTTTCCACTTGAAGACACTGTACAACTCAAAACATGATGTGGAGATAATTCGTGCACCAACTTCCCTATAATCTGTCTCCACGTGGCCAAATGAGTTACAGGAAGTGACAGATGTAACTATTGATCACTGCATGCTGGGTAAGCCTCTTAGCTGTACAGTAGGTTTAACCACTCAACCATCTCCCTCTGTCGAGGGTGTAATACGCTTCTTGCTAAAAGAGAAGGTTGTTATCTTTTGGCAAAAGAGAGGCCTTGACACTGTGTTGAAAACACTAACGGTACAAAGTGAAAGGAACACTGCCACTACCTCGCTCTCCAACTAATGTGCATGAATCGAGGAGCAAACTGAAGTGAAGAGGAAATTTGACATGTCCTCCTCATGTCCGCCAAGAGTTGCTGAATTTCCTCTTCACTTGAACACTCTAACATACAGTACAATATTAGGGGCTGTGATCATAGCAAAGGAAAATCGTGCCTGGAATAACGCAGATACTGATAACCGTTCTTTATAGCAAGTTTCATGGACATTCCATGATATATCTCATTCACAGTGAAGGTTATAGGGGATGCCTCGAAAGGAAGGAAAGAAAAGGGGATACCTAGTCAGATGCACAGCTGAATGCATTCAACCAAAATGTGTCTTCCGCATTTAACCCAACCCTTCTGACTCAGAGAGGTGCGGGGGGCAGCCTTAAAATTGACATCATCGGCACCTTGAGCTTTTGTTGTTGGGGGTTAACTGCCTTGCTCAAGGTCTCACTGTGCGGACGTCTCACTGTGCGGACGTCTCACTGTGCGGACGTCTCACTGTGCGGACGTCTCACTGTGCGGACGTCTCACTATACGGACGTCTCACTGTAGTGACGTCTCACTGTACGGACGTCTCACTGTAGGGACGTCCACTGTAGGGACGTCTCACTGTAGGGACGTCTCACTGTAGGGACGTCTCACTGTACGGACGTCTCACTGTAGGGACGTCTCACTATACGGACGTCTCACTGTAGGGACGTCTCACTGTACGGACGTCTCACTGTACGGACGTCTCACTGTAGGGACGTCTCACTATACGGACGTCTCACTGTACGGACGTCTCACTGTACGGACGTCTCACTGTACGGACGTCTCACTGTAGGGACGTCTCACTGTAGGGACGTCTCACTGTGCGGACGTCTCACTGTGCGGACGTCTCACTGTACGGACGTCTCACTGTACGGACGTCTCACTATACGGACGTCTCACTATACGGACGTCTCACTGTAGGGACGTCTCACTGTACGGACGTCTCACTGTAGGAACGTCTCACTATACGGACGTCTCACTGTAGGGACGTCTCACTGTAGGGACGTCTCACTATACGGACGTCTCACTGTACGGACGTCTCACTGTAGGGACGTCTCACTGTGCGGACGTCTCACTGTGCGGACGTCTCACTGTACGGACGTCTCACTATACGGACGTCTCACTATACGGACGTCTCACTGTAGGGACGTCTCACTGTAGGGACGTCTCACTATACGGACGTCTCACTGTAGGGACGTCTCACTGTAGGGACGTCTCACTATACGGACGTCTCACTGTACGGACGTCTCACTGTACGGACGTCTCACTGTAGGGACGTCTCACTGTAGGGACGTCTCACTGTAGGGACGTCTCACTATACGGACGTCTCACTGTAGGGACGTCTCACTATACGGACGTCTCACTGTACGGACGTCTCACTATACGGACGTCTCACTGTACGGACGTCTCACTGTACGGACGTCTCACTGTAGGGACGTCTCACTGTAGGGACGTCTCACTGTAGGGACGTCTCACTGTAGGGACGTCTCACTGTAGGGACGTCTCACTGTGCGGACGTCTCACTATACGGACGTCTCACTATACGGACGTCTCACTGTACGGACGTCTCACTGTACGGACGTCTCACTATACGGACGTCTCACTGTACGGACGTCTCACTATACGGACGTCTCACTATACAGACGTCTCACTGTATAGACATCTTGTAAAAGCATGCCTCCCATCTCCTGACGTCCTTCTTTTCTCTGTACTGTTGTCTTGAACCAGGTCCGTTAGTGACGGCATCTGAATAGAAAGACTTTAAAGGTGCTTAATAATAAATACATTGGTAGGCCATTCAATTTAAAGTGCTGAGTCACTGTAATCGAGTGAATAACCTTGTCCAATATCAACTAGTTCAACACTCCATGAGGAATAGAGCCTTAGAGCAAACAAAGTATGGCCTTTCCTTCACCTCTGTTAAAAAAATAAACAGGTATAAAATATTTACCTTTCGTGGATATCACACATAAAACATGAGTTCATTTGAAAAAGTAATAATGAACAAACTTCTTTAATCGTCATCATTGTGTTATTTCTGAAATATGCAACACTATCAAGATCTTATTCATTCGGTTGTCCGTTGCATGGTAACCAAGATGGACAATTTCACAAGACAAGTACTGCAGGGCCATCTAGTGGCTATTGAACAACACACTAGCGGAACCAGAGGAACCAAGGAGGAACCAGAGGAACCAAGGAGCTTACCGTAGCACAAACCAGGGCCCTTACCGCATGAATGACACATTTCAAACCTCCATGTACACTATGGAGGCCTTAATATAACAACTCTTTTTTATTCTCAAATCAAACTACCTATATAACTGTATATCAAATCAACCCCTATACCCTGCCCTAGACACTACTAATGGTTAGTGTGAATACCAAATCAACCCCTATACCCTACCCCTAGACACTACTAATGGTTAGTGTGAATACCAAATCAACCCCTATACCCTACCCCTCGACACTACTAATGGTTAGTGTGAATACCAAATCAACCCCTATACCCTGCCCCTAGACACTACTAATGGTTAGGGTGAATACCAAATCAACCCCTATACCCTACCCCTAGACACTACTAATGGTTAGTGTGAATACCAAATCAACCCCTATACCCTACCCCTAGACACTACTAATGGTTAGTGTGAATACCAAATCAACCCCTATACCCTACCCCTAGACACTACTAATGGTTAGTGTGAATACCAAATCAACCCCTATACCCTACCCCTAGACTGTAACGGTTTTCTTCACTTGAAGGAGAGGCGGACCAAAACCTGAACCTGAAAACTCCGGCCGCAAAACCTGAACCTATTGGGGAGGGTCTGGGTGGGCATCTGTCCGCGGTGGCGGCTCTGGTGCTGGACGTGGCCCCCACTTCACCATAGTCTTAGTCCGCCACCTTGTCCGCTTCCGTGGCCTCCTAACCACGGCAACCCTTCTAAATGACCCCACTGGACAGAGGGGCAGCTCGGGACAGAGGGGCGGAAGCTCAGGACAGAGGGGCGGAAGCTCTGGACAGAGGGGCAGAGGCTCTGGACAGAGGGGCTCTGGCGCCTCTGGGCTGAGGGGCTCCGGCGCCTCTGGGCTGACAGGCGGCACTGGCGGCCCCTGGCTGACTGGCGGCCCCTGGCTGACTGGCGGCCCATGGCTGACTGGCGGCACTGGCGGCCCATGGCTGACTGGCGGCACTGGCGGCACTTGGCTGACTGGCGGCACTGGCGGCTCCTTGCAGACTGGCGGCACTGGGCAGAGTGGCGGCGCTGGGCAAACTGGCGGCACTGGCGGCACTGGGCAGACTGGCGGTGCTGGGCAGACTGGCGACTCTGGTGGCGCTGGAGAGGAGGAAGGCTCTGGCAGCGCTGGACAGGCGAGGCGCACTGTAGGCCTGATGCGTGGTGCTGGCACTGGTGGTACTGGGCCGAGGACATGCACAGGAAGCCTGGTGCGGGGAGCTGCCACCGGAGGGCTGGTGCATGGAGGTGGTACTGAATAGACCGGACCGTGCAGGTGCACTGGAGCTCTTGAGCACCGAGCCTGCCCAACCTTACACGGTTGAATGCTCCCGGTCGCCCTGCCAGTGCGGCAGTACCCCTAGACACTACTAACGGTTAGTGTGAATACCAAACCAACCCCTATACCCTACCCCTAGACACTACTAATAGTTAGTGTGAATACCAAATCAACCCATATACCCTACCCCTAGACACTACTAATGGTTAGTGTGAATATCAAATCAACCCCTATACCCTACCCCTAGACACTACTAATGGTTAGGGTGAATACCAAATCAACCCACATACCATACCCCTAGACACTGCTAATGGTTAAGGTGAATATCAAATAAACCCCTATACCCTACTGCTAGACACTACTAATGGTTAGTGTGAATACCAAATAAACCCCTATACCCTACCCCTAGACACTACTAATGGTTAGTGTGAATACCAAATAAACCCCTATACCCTGCCCCTAGACACTACTAATGGTTAGTGTGAATACCAAATAAACCCCTATTCCCTACCCCTAGACACTACTAATGGTTAGTGTGAATACCAAATCAACCCCTATACCCTGCCCCTAGACACTACTAATGGCTAGAGTGAAATGCAAATCAACCCCTATACCCTACCCCTAGACACTACTAATGGTTAGTGTGAATACCAAATAAACCCCTATACCCTGCACATAGTCACTATTACTCTACTCCTTGACACTACATTTGAAACTCTAAGAGTATCTTAAATAATCCCACAGCACCCCTCCTCGTACCACTTCCTTCCCCAAGGGTGCCTAAGACGTCCCCAACACTGACTTTGCTAATAGCTGCTTTATTGAGTAAAAATGTACTTACTATGACTGAGATATATGGTTGTCTTAAGATACATGTAAGTTGCTCTGGATAAGAGTGTCCTCTAAACGACTACAATGAACAAAATGTCATCTCTAAAAGAGAAAGACAAAGTAACACTGAATGGAAAAAGTGTCCCACGCTACTGCAACACCACAACCAGGGCCATTTCCAGACAACAAAAAATATAGAATAAATGAAATACAAAACAATGACAAAACCGTTTTTTCCCAAAGGGGGGGGGGACCTCTTGGCTCCTTCAGTTGTGAGCCCAGTGTGTTAGAGTTGAAGCCGTCCAATAAATAACCATGTTTCACTCTAACTCTGTGACTTGGCCCAAATTCTTCCCAACAACGCTTTTAATTCGCTGAAGCAGTTGAGCAGACCACATTAAACCCTATTCACAAATGAAACCACCCCCAGTTCTTCAACAAGACCGTCAACCCAGGGCTACTATGTGGCGCACCAGGGAGCCTCTCCATCACACATAATGGCTGCCGTAAATAACACGCTGCTACAGGAACATAAACCCACAGTCGCAGGGCTGGTGCCAAGTTAGAGCTGGACCTAGCTGCAACCGGGCCCAAACCCAAAACGAGTTCCAATACCACGACTAGTTAGACCCAGAGTTGAACAACTGAACGTGAGTTGAAGTAATTGCTTTTGAAAGTTTAGTGACCTTTTTGGAAACTAGACCTTTTCTCTTTCAAAAGGGATGCGTTTTCTATCATAAAATGAGCCAACTCTAAACATAAAGTTTTAAACACAGGCACAGTTTAAAACGAATAATAATAATCTCAAATCAGAAAATGAAAGGTAAATTGTACTGGACTTATTGCAATTTAAATGACTTTACATCAAAAATGTGTCGACCAGTTGTTCAAACACCCACACTAATTGCCTAAAGATGTTTACTGTATGTGAATATCACCTCCACATACAAAGGTCAAATTTGCCTCAAACACAACTGCAAATGACCCTGCATTCCTACAATTGTCCATTGCCCCTGCCTTTTGTTAACCACATCTACTTACAAAACACCCCAGGCACAACAACCATGCAATTAAAATAAAAATAAAAATGTCTCAACCCCAAATGGCACCCTATTCCCTACATACTACTCGATAATCTCCCTAAGGGCCGTGGTCAAAAGTGGTGCACTACATAGGGAATAGGGTGCCATTTGGAACGCGTGCCCCTACGTCTTCATACTAAGCCTCGCCAAGAGCTTCAATAACAACACACGTGTAACAGCATACCTTACATTAAAAGCAGTCTTCTGCTTTTGCTCAATGTATAATTTCTGCCATTTAACAAGGCCCAGAACCGTTAAATACGGTACCTGTACGTTGCCAGAAAATCCGAGCGAAACGTTACAGTATTTCACAGCTGAAGTATTTGCTGTCCACAGACTTTATATGCGTTTGGCAACTGGCCTTGCCCAGTGATAGCAAGCCTGATAATGGAAAGCATACTCTTAAAGAGCTAAAAACCAACCACTGACATTTAGCTGCAGCTAGACTAGACTACCTTCAGTCTTTTCAAACGGAGGATCAACTCGATGTGAGAAAAACTGATCAAGCAATCAGTAGACAAGCTGGCATAAGCATTCTTTCTTAAGTGACATTTACCCTGACGTCTCGAGTGACTAAAAAAGGAGATGCCTCTGATTATGATTAGCTTGCACTGTAGTAGACTGTCTTCACGGATGTTCTCCCCTCTCTGTCCTGTAGATGGCCTTCTCTTCCTAAGAGAACTGTCAAAGCCCCATATTCACAAAGTGTCTCAAGAGTAAGGAGTGCTGGTCTCGGATCAAGTCCTACTTGTCCATATAATCTTATCGATTGTGATCTAAAAGGAAAAACTCATCCTCAAACATTTATAATACTGTTCTACTAATACTCAGTCATATAATCTGCCAGATGAGATGCTTCATGATTCTGCTGACTCATCAAGGTTTAGCGAGTGGCTCTGCCTGGGGATTGTAGCTGGGGATTCAGGATTAACATTGAACTCAATGGGATTATCATGCTATTACCTGGGAAGGTCACGGTGGGGAAATAAGCAAGGCTAGTGATTTCATCCAAATATTACTACAGCATTGTTCAGTGAAAAGTGAAACATTGGACTGCCTAGTCAGTTGCACAACTGAATGCAATTCAGCCGAAATGTGTCTTCCGCATTTAATCCAACCCCTTTGAAACAAGGCATGGGATTTGGAGCTGGGTGTACGCATACAATCTATCATTAGAGAAATATATACATATTGTATAAACATAGAATCATAACTTCAAAGCATGTCTCTGTCATATCATACAGCATCTGTAACTGGGCTTGATTGCTCCATGTTATAGTAACCCAGTTGCACTAGACACAGTCCTAGCATGGCTGTGTAATTCTACAGCATTGTGTTGTCATTTATTCAGAAGGGACAGGGTTCTCAGTAGTGAATTACTAGACCTTCCGTAACCCCCTGATACCCCTCCATGATCCGGAGGAGATTTTAAATTAATTAGAGATGACTGCGTCTCTCAAGGCCACATTGTGCACCAGCTGCAGCCTGTGCAATGCCACATTGTGCACAAGATAGCAGTCTGTGCAATGTTATTTGTGAATGTGTGTGTGTGTGTGTGTGTGTGTGTGTCCCTCTCTCACTCAATAATCTCTTCATTACACAGTGCACCTCAGTTTGAGGCTGGGAGGCTCTCGCTGAATCAAAGGTCTGGAGGATATCTCCTTGGCCCAGTACTGCAACACAAACATCAGGGACACAAAACACTGTGCAGTTTCCTCCTCCATCAATAATACATGCAGTTTACTGTCTGCCTGCCTGTCTGCCTGTCTGCCTGCCAGGCTGGCAGTATATTGACCAGCCTGGGTTCTGCTAGAAGAAGTGTAACAAGGGGATTTGTCTGACTGGCAAACTGTAGGCTAAACAATGTGTGTTCACTACAATGCAGAATACAGGTACTTACCTTCTATTATGACAACAACAACAACAACAAAATGCTTTAAAAAGTAGCATGTCGTGTAGCATTTTTGCCTGAAGTGAATTTACTCTTTAAGCCCAATTGCAAGGAAATAATACATTTTCTAAATAATAATTTCATTTCTGCCAGGTTCTTAGTAGTAGCTCTGCCCTTGGAACATTGAGCAGGTAACAATTACCATAATATCCATATTTAAATTGCAGTATAAAATATGATTATATTCTTGAACATGGCCATTTGCGAAAAGAATACTTATCTTTGAAATACAGAGGATGGCGTAAACCAAACCTCATGCTATTCCCTAGAAATCACTGCCCTACAAATCCCTGGGGAGTCCATAAATTCAATTATCATGCAGGGCCAACCATTACATTAGAGCCTGGCAATTGCTCTCATGCAGGCAGCAACTGCAGATGTACAGCATACACACACCCCGGGATATGGTAAACCGTATGAGTGGCCCATTTATCATTGCCAAGGGACCCACACCCTGTCCATCCACACACACCCTGTCCATCCACACACACCCTGTCCATCCACACACACCCTGTCCATCCACACACACCCTGTCCATCCACACACACCCTGTCCATCCACCCACACCCTGTCCATCCACACACACCCTGTCCATCCACACACCCTGTCCATCCACTGTCCATCCACACACACCCTGTCCATCCACCCACACCCTGTCCATCCACCCACACCCTGTCCACCCACACCCTGTCCATCCACCCACACCCTGTCCATCCACACACACCCTGTCCATCCACACACACCCTGTCCATCCACACACACCCTGTCCATCCACCCACACCCTGTCCATCCACCCACACCCTGTCCATCCACACACACCCTGTCCATCCACCCACACCCTGTCCATCCACACACAAAAAGAGAAAGAGATGGAAATAAAAAGAGAGGGAGAAAGACAGACACAAAGAGAGACAGGCACACACACACACACACAAACACACAGAAACGTAAAACAAACACACACGCACGTACACACACATACAAACACAAACTCAGAAATAACCCTGTCTTGCAAAGATAATTCGAAAAATCCAAATAACTTCACAGATCTTCATTGTAAAGGGCTTAAACACTGTTTCCCATGCTTGTTCAATGAACCATAAACAATTAATGAATATGAACCTGTGGAACGGTCGTTAAGACACTAACAGCTTACAGACGGTAGGCAATTAAGGTCACAGTTATGAAAACTTAGGACACTAAAGAGGCATTTCTACTGACTCTGAAAAACAACAAAATAAAGATGCTCAGGCTCCCTGCTCATCTGTGTGAACGTGCCTTAGGCACTGCAAGGAGGCATGCAGATGTGGCCAGGGCAATAAATTGCAATGTCCGTACTGTGAGACGCCTAAGACAGGGCTACAGGGAGACAGGATGGACAGCTGATTGTCCTCGCAGTGGCAGACCATGTGTAACAACACCTGCACAGGATCGGTACATCCGAACATCACACCTGCAGGACAGGTACAGGATGGCAACAGCAACTGCCCGAGTTACACCAGGAATGTATAATCCCTCCATCAGTGCTCAGACTGTCAGCGAATAGGCTGAGAAAGGCTAGACTGAGGTCTTAAAGGCCTGTTCTAATGCACCTGCCAGACATCACCGGAAACAACGTTGCCTATGGGCACAAACCCACCATCGCTGGACCAGACAGGACTGGCAAAAAGTGCTCGACACTGACGAATCGCGGTTTTGTCTCACCAGGGGTGATGGTAGGATTCGCGTTTATCGTCGAAGGAATGAACGTTACACCGAGGCCAGTACTCTGGAGCGGGATCGATTTGGAGGTGGAGGGTCCATCATGGTCTGGGGCGGTGTGTCACAGCATCATCGGACTGAGCTTGTTGTCATTGCAGGCATTGCAGGAAAGACAAGAACTGGCAAATCTGGTGCAGTCCATGAGCAAGAGATGGACTGCAGTACTTAATTCAGCTGGTGGCCACACCAGATACTGACTGTTACTTTTGATTTTGACCCCCCCCCCCCCCGTTCAGGGACACATTATTCCATTTCTGTTAGTCACGTGTCTATGGAACTTGTTCACTTCATGTCTCAGTTGTTGAGTCTTACGTTCTTACAAATATTTACAAGTTTGCTGAAAATAAACGCAGTTGACAGTGAGAGGACGCTTCTTTTTTATGCTGAGTTTACACACAGAAACGTAAGCACACACACACACCACCCAACAGCACATGTGCACCGTCCAGAGACTGCTGGCTCTGTAGGCCTGGCTGTGACTGCTCGTCAACCATCTCAATGTGTGAAACCACTATGGGAGAGAGGGATCCCAGTGAAGGTCCCCATAGTGGTTTCAGACATTGAGATGGTTGACGAGCAGTCACAGCCATCACTGGGATCCCTCTCTCCCTGCACTTGGCTGATAAGCTCCAAACTGTAGAGACAGCACCTGAGTCCCCAGCGGTCCCCTCGGTCCCCAGTCCCTCACCAGTATCAAAGGTCCTCCATACAGCTGTCAAAGGTATCTCCATGCTGTCTCCACACAGACCTCAGTCCACCACACAGACGTCAACCATAGAAATACAAGGAAAATACTACAGAATGAAAATATACTATTATACCAGCACCATTCTAGAATAGAAGTAATGCTATTTCTAGGACTTCAACTCACTAGGCTATCCCGTTCTTTCTTTTTTCTGGCTTATAGCTAGAATGCATAGGCATTTTGGTTTATTATCCATTTGGCCTACTCGTCTGTATGTTTGTCCTGATCTCTTTTAAAGACTCAGATCTGTAATGGTACCTTGCATTTTCCCCATGAATTACCACTGGTGCATTTGAATCCTTTGGAGTAAATGGGACTGTTGAAATGCCTAGAATGTTGATGTTGATGAGAAAATGTTTCAATCCATTTCGCTAGAGTTCCATTCAAGCGTGAGCGAATCACATGCGGTAATCGAGGAAAGAGAAAATAAAGTTGTTTGTGTGTGTAGACCTGCACGTGCGTGGATGTATGTGTCAAAGAAAGCTGTACGCATCTACACTTTATGATGGGTCTATTAAGCTGTGATACCATGGTGTTACCAGCGTGTTTCACACAAAGTGCAGCGTTTATTTTCCCCACGTTGTTTAGACAGCCGTTTCCAGTGGTCATAATCTCAGCCAGCGTTTTAAAATGGCCCTTTAATGTACAGCCAGCACGACCAAAGCAGCAGCAGCACCTAGCGACCTCAGATCTCGATCTCAATCTCTCTCTCTCTCTCTCAATTCAATTGACTTTATTTTCATGGCAAGTTCATTACTACTTACATTGTCAAGGTATACATATCGAAAAATAAAAAATAAAATATATATTTATATATAAATAAATGGTGGGACCAACAGCAATAATAATAGTCGTAGCAGACATGGGATTACCATTAACAACAACTACAACAACAATATTAATGAGAACAACAATACATCAAAGCAATGGTAGTAGACCAGTGTCAACATGACTGAGAAGACACATGACATGGTATGAAAGACAAGACAAAACAAGATGGGAAATATTATCGACATTACTTTGCACTTTTCACTGGCTGTCCCTCAGGTTGTGACAGGAGGACACATATTCGGCTGCCAAAACGGCACATTTTGGCTTTTCACCTAATAAATATTAGATTTTTTCTTCATCTTTTATAGTTTCAAATTCTTTTTATTGAATTATAATTTTGGGAAAGAAATATTATCTTAGGTCTGAGTATTTGTCACAGTGTAACAGGAAATGCAGCTCTGTCTCTACCTCTCCCCTGGAACAGAGTGAGCACAGCCTGTCCTCTCTGGGCAGCCAGGTTTGTCTGTGACGACCGGTCTCTATAGCCAGACTGTGCTCACTGAGTCCGTACCTAGTCAATGTTTTCCTCAGTTTTCTATCAGTCACAGTGGTCAGATAGTCTGCCACCATGTACTGTCTGTTTAGAGACAAATAGCATTGAAGTTTACTTTGATTTTTTGTGGAGTCTTTCCAATAGGTGATATATTTTTCTTTTTGTTTTGTGATAATTTGGTTGGGCCAGATTTTCTGAGTGCTGTCCTGAGGCTCTATGGGGTTGGTTTGAGTTGGTGAACTGAGCCTCAGAACCAGCTGGCTGAGGGGACTCTTCTCTTGTTTCATCTCTTGACATTATAGAGCTGTGTGATGTAATGTTTTGGGGTCACTTGTTTTTAGATGGTTGTAAAATGTTATGGCTCTTTTTTCTATTCAAATGAGGAGGGGGTATTGGCCCAATTCTGCTCTACATGCGTTATTTGGAGTTTTTCTTTGCACTTGCAAAACAGTCTTGCAAAACTCTGCATGCAGTATTTCGATTGGATGTTTGTCCCATTTGGTAAATTCATTATTAGAGATTGGACCCCATACTTCACTGCCATATAGAGCAATTGGTTCTATAACTGATTTAAAAAATTTGAAAGTTCCTTTTAATGGCATAGAATGCTCTTCTTGCTTCGTCTCTCAGCTCATTCACAGCCATGTGAAAACGACCTGTGTTGCTGATATTTAGTCCTAGATATGTGTCGTTTTTGGTGTGTTCTAATAGAACTGTGTCCAAATAGAATTTATATTTGTCATCCTTATTTCCAGACCTTTTTTGGAATATCATTATATTTGTTTTTTTTAGGTTAACGTTCGGAGCCCAGGTCTGATGAAGATGATCTAGGTGCTGCTGTAGCCCCTGTAACCCATCTTTAGTGGGAGACAGCAGCACCAGGTCATCTGCGTTTACAGCAGACACTTGATTTCAGTGTTGTGTAGGGTGATACCAGGTGCTGCCGATTCTTCTAATGTTTTTGCCAATTCATTAATGTAGATGTTAAATAGTGTTGGACTTATTGGGCAGCCCTGTTTCACTCCACGTCCTTGAGGGAAGAAGTCTGTTTGCTTGTTGCCAATTTTAACCTCACATTTGTTTTTAGTGTACATTGATTTAATAAAATCATATGTTTTCACTCCAATACCACTTTCTTTTAGTTTATAAAAAAGACCTTCGTGCCAGTTTGAATCAAATGCCTTCTTGAAATCTACAAAACACGAGTAGATTTTGCCTTTGTTTTGGTTTACTTGTTTATCAATTAGAGTGTGGAGGGTGTAAATGTGGTCTGTTGTATGATATTTTTTTAGAAATCCAATCTTGCTTCTGCTCAGGACGTTGTGTTTGTCAAGGAAGTCTGCTATTTATAATACTGCAGAGAATTTTCCCCAAGTTGCTGTTAACGCATATCGGGGAAAATACCTGCAGTGAGGATAATGTTGAAGAGTTTGAGTATATCCAATTTTAATTTCTAGTCTGTATATATGATAATGTCATTTAAAATACCATCAGGACCACAGGCCTTTTTGGGTTGGAGAGTGCATAGTCTTTCCAATAATTCTTCTTCTGTAATCGACAGGATTCTCTCTCTCTGTGTGTGTAATCCACAGGAATATCTCTCTCTCTCTCTCTGTGTGTAATCCACAGGAATATCTCTCTCTCTCTGTGTGTGTGTGTAATCCACAGGAATATCTCTCTCTCTCTCTCTCTCTCTGTGTAATCCACAGGAATATCTCTCTCTCTCTCTCTCTCTGTGTGTAATCCACAGGAATATCTCTCTCTCTCTCTCTCTGTGTGTGCAATCCACAGGAATATCTCTCTCTCTCTGTGTGTGTGTGCAATCCACAGGAATATCTCTCCCTCTCTCTCTGTGTGTGTGCAATCCACAGGAATATCTCTCTCTCTCTCTGTGTGTAATCCACAGGAATATCTCTCTCTCTCTGTGTGTGTAATCCACAGGAATATCTCTCTCTCTGTGTGTGTAATCCACAGGAATATCTCTCTCTCTCTCTCTGTGTGTGTAATCCACAGGAATATCTCTCTCTCTCTCTCTGTGTGTGTGTAATCCACAGGAATATCTCTCTCTCTCTCTCTCTCTCTCTGTGTAATCCACAGGAATATCTCTCTCTCTCTCTCTCTCTGTGTGTGTAATCCACAGGAATATCTCTCTCTCTCTCTCTGTGTGTGCAATCCACAGGAATATCTCTCTCTCTCTCTCTGTGTGTGTGCAATCCACAGGAATATCTCTCTCTCTGTGTGTGTGCAATCCACAGGAATATCTCTCTCTCTCTGTGTGTGTAATCCACAGGAATATCTCTCTCTCTGTGTGTGTAATCCACAGGAATATCTCTCTCTCTGTGTGTAATCCACAGGAATATCTCTCTCTCTCTCTCTGTGTGTGTGTAATCCACAGGAATATCTCTCTCTCTCTCTCTGTGTGTAATCCACAGGAATATCTCTCTCTCTGTGTGTGTAATCCACAGGAATATCTCTCTCTCTCTCTCTCTCTGTGTGTAATCCACAGGAATATCTCTTTCTCTCTCTCTCTCTGTGTGTGTAATCCACAGGAATATCTCTCTCTCTCTCTGTGTGTGCAATCCACAGGAATATCTCTCTCTCTCTCTCTGTGTGTGTAATCCACAGGAATATCTCTCTCTCTCTCTCTCTGTGTGTGTGCAATCCACAGGAATATCTCTCTCTCTCTCTCTGTGTGTGTAATCCACAGGAATATCTCTCTCTCTGTGTGTGTAATCCACAGGAATATCTCTCTCTCTGTGTGTGTAATCCACAGGAATATCTCTCTCTCTGTGTGTGTAATCCACAGGAATATCTCTCTCTCTCTCTCTCTGTGTGTGTAATCCACAGGAATCTCTCTCTCTCTCTCTCTCTCTCTCTCTCTCTCTCTCTCTCTCTCTCTCTCTCTCTCTCTCTCTCTCTCTCTCTCTCTCTCTCTCTCTCTCTCTCTCTCTCTCTCTCTCTCTCTCTCTCTCTCTCATGAAAGATTCTGAATTCCAGGGTAAACCCACAGCAGTGACTGGTACTGAATGGGAGGGTTTGACTGGAGAAAGACAGGCCATGCTTGTTGGAGTGACTGGGCCTGTGTTCTGCCTTCTCTGAGCCTAAACATGACCAGTTACCAGAGCTCATCATCAAATACCTTGTGGGGGATCCAGTGTTTTTCTTCCTGACTGAGTTTGAACGGAAGGTGGCTGGGTGGGGCTGGCTGATTAAACACCCTGCAGGGCTTAAGATAATGTTTAAGCAGTAAACAGCACGTTCAAGGCCTGACAGGTATGGCTATAACAACATCTCCTTATAACCAATAAACCAATGAATATAGGTCATGTCTATCATATAGGGACTCTGACAAAGTTGTCATTGCTCTTCAGTATCTTAACCTCAACTCTCATTTTACATTATTTTATTTCACCTTTATTTTACCAGGTAGGCCAGTTGAGAACAAGTTCTCATTTACAACTGCGACCTGGCCAAGATAAAGCAAAGCAGTGCGACAAAAACAACAACACAGAGTTACATATGGGATGAACAAACGTACAGTCAATAACAATTTACACTGGAGTGACAGATGTGCAGATGAGGATGTGCAAGTAGAAATACTGGTGTGCAAAAGAGCAGAAGAAAAAACATTGAGGCGCTTGATACACACTTATTGCTTTTTACAAACTGCTGTAGTTTAAGTTCCGATAACAAAGACAGTCTAAGAGTCTAAGGCCCATGTAGTTGGCAGTTTCCATGGTATTGTGTAACTGTACCCCCCCCCCCCCCCCCCGCCATTTAAAACACTAGCTAAAGTTAAGGCTTGCATCATAAAGACGACTTCATAATGCATTCTTTCCCTACACAATACAATACAGAGTCCCAGAGGAGGTAGTCTCTCTCTCTCTGTCTCTCTGTCTCTCTCTCGCACGCTGAAGGCGGAGAAGAGAGCATAACTAGTTAAAGAGGAGGCATCAGACACTGGAGGCTCAGAGATGCACACTTCAAAGTCTACAGCATTTAATCTGTCGTCCTCTGGAGGCGGTGTGTGTGTGTGTGTGTGCGTGTGTCTGTCGGTATCTGTATATCATTACGTGTCTGTGTGTGTGAGGAGGTTACTCTTAGGGGCAGAGTGCCTCTCGTTCACCCTGCCATCACATTAACAATTATCTCCCTGATGCAGCCCTCTCTTTTGATTTCTATTAAAGACCCTAAAGAGCATGCCTGAGCTCCCAGAGGAGAGGAGCATCTCCCAGGCATGTGTGTGAGATGGGGTACTCCAGGAGGGATAATCCCAATTTCAAATGGAGCTCAGAGACACACACACACACACACCCACCCCACATTCTTCTTTTACCACTCCCTTCCCCTCCTCCTGTCTGGCACAGATAACTCATCCCTCCTTCGCCCCCCTTTCCTCACACACACACACACACACACACACACACACACACACACACACACACACACACACACCCGGAGTTGTAATTAGCATGGCATCCACTCTCATGACTCGAAGAAGCAGTCCTCAGAGGAAGCCACACACAGCCAGGCAGTAGATATTTCCCTCCGAGCTCTTCGCTAAGGTCAGAGGCTGATCAGTCTCTTAGTCTGACTGACTACAGTACGAGGTGCTGAGACACAGAGTTTCCCCAATGAGATAAGAGCAACTTGTGAAACGTCCTTCTCTTGTGCTGTGACTGTATGGAATGGGAAGGAGCGACTGTATAGAATTGGAAGGAGCGACTGTATGGAATGGGAAGGAGCGACTGTATGGAATGGGAAGGAGCGACTGTATAGAATTGGAAGGAGCGACTGTATGGAATTGGAAGGAGCGACTGTATGGTATTGGAAGGAGTGAGCCGCAACGTGGTCACGCATGACCTTGTCGACGGCTACAGGAACCTCAGGAACCGCAATGCGCAAATAAATACACTGGGTGGGTCGTTCTCCACGGGCACAAACTAATATCCAAGTGTTTTCCAAAGACTCCATGGTAAAACGTCACTGCCTCAGTGGGGTGCTTCCAGGAAACAATCCTGCTACCATCTAAGATCTATACGTCATTTAGCAAATGCTTTCATCCAGAGCAACTTACAGTAGTAAGTGCATACATTTTCATACTGGTCCGAATCTACAACCCTGGCATTGCAAGCACCATGCTCTACCAACTGAGCCATACAGGACCATGTATACAAAGAAGGCTATGTACAGTATGCGGTCATTGTCATGATGCGTATGCTAGCCATTCTATTCAGTATGTAGTGTGTTGTTACGAGCCCGGGCTGTTAGCTCGGTATTCTCAGGAGGACTTCTAGAGCGCTCGAGACCACTACGAGAAAGCATTGTAGATATGGCTATCCTAGAGTATGTAAGTCTGCTTTAGGTTTGCTGCCGTAGCGCTCTTTTATGAATCTATTTGGGGCTGTAATGAATTTACCGGAGTTCTAAAGTTGTAAACAGAGTCCAAGGCCGTGGTCAGCTGGTATCTGCTCTGTCACACTGTCGGTCCCCTCTCTCCGAGCCCTACCTCACGCCCTCCGCGTCCGCACGTCTGGCTCCCTGGTCTACTTTCCCCTAGTTATATAACCACTGTGTGTGTGTGTGCGTGTGCGTGTGCGTGTACGTGTGCGTGTGCGTGTGTGTGTGTGTGTGTGTGTGTGTGTGTGTGCGTTACATTTGACGTTATCCCTGAAATCTGCTGCACTAATGTCCCATAATATGGGTTGACAATACCATGGCGATGGGAGCAAGACCTAGAACTGCCACCCAGAAAAGTGCTGCAAGACCCAACGTAAATATATGTTTTTAGTTCAGGAAAGTTATCAGTGCAGTAACCTTTGGTCGATGACCGAACAGGACTGGCATGCCTACAACTGTGGGCTGTGGGTTTAAGGCTGATAGTGTGTGTGTGTGTGTGTGTGTGTGTGTGTGTGTGTGTGTGTGTGTGTGTGTGTGTGTGTGTGTGTGTGTGTGTGTGTGTGTGTGTGTGTGTGTGTGTGTGTGTGTGTGTGTGTGTGTGTGTGTGTGCGCGCTTGGGTGTGTGTGTGCGCGCTTGTGTTTGTGCATGTGTGTGTGTGTAAGACAGCATCAACAGTACCATTGTTCCTTCGCTTTTGCTTCGTGCGACTTCCCTCTGCAGGCGAGCCACGGCCAGCTTCTCCCTGAACAAAAGAAAGAGCGAGAGACAGAGAGAGAGAAAGACGGAAAGAAAGAGAACGAGAGGAGAGAAAGAGCGAGAGAGAGAGAGAGAGAGAGAACAAGAGACGAGTGAATAGCTGATGGTTTTTCATTGGGACACAGTCAGGCAGGTCTGTCAGCTCTCTCTGCCAGTGCTCCATGCACTGTGCTCTGCCAAACAACTAGCTAACAGCACTGTGGTATACCAACACGTCAACAAACATCAAACAGAAAGGGTATAGGGGGCAGCAACTAAACACTACACACTACACAGAGACACACTAGCCTGCGCCTTGATAAAAAAATAGCACACAAAAAGCACGAAAAGAATTCCACATTGACAACCATAAACATCCACTCAGTCATAGAGATACAGCGTCTAGCGTTCTATTTCTATGAAAACCGTAGAACAGACAAACCCCCCACTCTCACATGAGCTCAATCATTTTGCTAATGAGAGAAAGCGGTGCGTTCATGTACTGGCACTGATAATGATGGCCTCTTCAGAGCTTTTCCCAAGGTATCACGGCATGACTGACTAACAGCTCTCTCGGCCAGGCATGCCTTCCATATTAACAACATACCATAACATGTTTGAAAGCTACAGACATGAGGAATTGCACTGCTGTGGTTTCAATGCCAGCCAGCCAGCCAGCCAGCACTTTGTTAGCCCACAAAACAACGCTCAGTATTCCATATTACTGGTAGCTACCTGTCTGGAACCAACAGACAAGACAACTCCTCTAGGCCAGGCATACCTTCCATATTAGCAACATATCTGAAGGCAAGAAACAAGAAGAGGTACTGTAATGCTGTGGTTTCATTGCCCACCAGCCACCATTGTTAGCCCACAAAATAACTCTTAGCATTAGTAATAGGGCAATTTCACAGCCTCGGAATTGCGCTGAGACGCCAACAAAGAGTTTCTTCTGTGACTTACCTGGGGAAAGTCCTGTGTAAAAAAGACTACTACGGTAGAAGCTATAGAGTAGTAGATGAATACAGATATAGTAGAATATGGATGATGAAGTCCCCACTGAATTAGCAGTTTGTAAGACACTACTCGCTGACGCCAGCTAAGAAAGTTCTGGTTTGTGTGTCATCCCACTGCTGTGTGTGAGGAAAGGGAAAGAGAGACAAATTCAATTACGCAAAGCCTTGGCACGCTGACTGATTAAGAAACAGTGACGCTGTGAATCCGACCGGAAGTTGATGCTATGAATCTGAGCGTAAGTTGACCTCTGCCCTATTAAGACATGCAAACACAAACGTGCGCACACACACAACACACACACACACACACACATACACACACACAAACACACATTAACTGGAATGGTTACTAACAGGAGTGTGCATCTGGAGTGGGAGTGTGTTGCCGTGTGTTTCAGGTGTAGCGTGTAGGAACACATGGGGACGTGTGTGTGTGTGTGTGCTGTGTGTGCGTGTCCGCGTGCGTGTGTGTGTGTGTGTGTGTGTGTGTGCTGTGTCACCTTGTGAGAAACACCTGAACTTCTGTAACTCGTCACCACATCTACACTGTTTTCCTAACTGGCAACTCATCACCCTGCTGCTACTGTTCATTATCTCTCCTGTTGCCTAGTAACCTTACCCTTACACATATACATATCTACCTCTATTACCTCATAGCCCAGCATATCGACTCGGTACTGGTACCACGTGTATATAGCCAAGTTATCGTTACTCATTGTGTATTTATTCCTTGTGTTATCTTTTTATTATTATAATTTTTCTCTCTCTGCATTGTAGGGAAGTAAGCATTTCCCTGGTAATCTACACCTGTTGTTTATTAAGAAAGTCTTTGTTATGTCTGCGAGCTCGACATGTAAGGGGTTAAGTTTCAGGCCACTAATTCACAGACATGTTACAGGGGGCAGGAAAGCTAACTGCGCCCGTTGAGAAAACCACTGCCAAAAATAGAGCCATTTGACATTCTGTGTTAAACATAATTACAGTAATTGGTACATTTTTAACAGGCAGTCAAAACAATATTTCAACATGGCAACATTTGACTCCAATTTCAGCCCTGAGAATGTGGACGGGTGGTATTTGAATAGTATCATGTAAGTAAGGGTTGGAGGAAAAAAACGGCCTGGGTAATGGACGACCCATTTTGCATATTTGATCCTGGCATCATGTGGCATCTGCATCCATTTCAACTACATCCACGTTAGCCCAATTCTGCTGATCTGTTTATCTGGGAACGGCTAGGATAGTCTGTCCATGACCAGCTGTGTAAACCTACCTCTCAAAAGAGAAACAGAACGAGAGTCAGTCCTAAAAGCTATAATGACAAACATTCCAGATATCAAAGTCATCCTCCTTGAGTTGTGATAGGGGGTTATAAATATATATAAATATAAGTTTCTGTTCCCATACTGGCATACAGGCATACAGTACCGCTTACTAGAATGTATGGTGCATGTGTTCTAATTAAATGGTATAGTAGTATGGAATTGGAACATAGCCAAGATGTGTTCCGATGCTCTGATCCCATGTTTGATCGAACACAGGCAGAAGGGAAGCATGACCATGTCTTTGTGAATGTTTTTCATCTCAATACCTAATTGAAACCCCAGCTGCATCCAAACCCTCCTCCCTTCACCCTGCCCCCCCCTGCTCTTTGAACACGGTTAGGGGGCTTCGGGAGCGAGTGCATTCCAACGGCAGCGACGGGCAGACAGATCGGGGTTGGCACCTCGCTGGCCTCCAGCAGTTCCCAGTCACCTGGAATCATCTGGCACTGCCCGCACCAGTGCTTAGTCCGTGCCCACAGTCTGCCCACAATATATTCACCACGAGCAGTTGGGCCAGTGGAGAGCAGGAACGCAGCTTGACTAGCTCCACACTTCAGTGAAGCAGGCCCAACCACTTAACAACATCCCCCACCCCCCCCCCCCCCACCCCCGCGGACGCCCCACTGCTTCCCACGCCTCACACAAGCTGCTGCAGCGAAGGGCAATGGGCCAAGGACCAGGGAGGGCCGAGCTCTGCCCCCAGGCTGACACCACGGGCAGGGCAGGGGCAAGGGAGGGCGCCCCAACCATCCCATATCCCACATGCCATCTCATCGCTCGCCCTATATGGCTAAGGGTACTTTTGGCAATATGTACTAACAGTGCGAAAGTTAAGCCAAAAAACTCCATTTGATTGGTTACTGGAGAGTATTGGACCAGAACAATACTGAAACCTTATTCATCAGGCTCCATATGTTTCTGAACTAGATCTGTCACATCTAGTTCTGATCCAGGATCAGCTATCAGGATCAGCTGTCAGTTGTCCACCCACCCACATGATACTTTATTGGTATTTTCCTCATTGGGATGTTGTTATTCAGGCACAGCAACATCACCTTCCTTTAGGTTTCATATGACAGCCTGGAAGGAGCCGAGGCGAGGGAAGGTGTGTGTGTGAATACAGATCAAATCAGCCCTGTTTCCCCAGACTTTCTCCCACATTCTCCAGGCTAACCAATCTTCACCATCTCTAGATTGTTTTCGTCGTCACGTGAGAGACAACGAGCGCGGCTGCTTTGGCGTCGGAGCATCCCAGCGTGCAAAGACATGATCTGGCGAGGGGCGGGAGGATCAATCATTCTCCGGGAGATGTTATTTGCCAACCTGAGCTGACACGTTCGCCCCAAGACAAGCTTTGAAATGCATTGTGGGAGGCAGCTCGTTGTGCTGCGTTTTTTACTTTTATCCTCATTGTTCCATTGTCAACCATTGTCCCTTGTGTGAGGTTGTGTGGTTTAAGTCTATTTTGTCAAGTCTAAGTTTGTCTGATGAGGAAAGACGGGAATTTACAAAGAAAATAGTTATCCTTGTTCATGATACTTAGGGTTACTCTGTAGTCCAAACTACACATTCATACACTGGCAAGCCAACCCTACCTCTCTGTCCTATCAAAACCATTGCCGCAACGCTACTGCGTACGTAACAATGAGAAAATGACATACTGCCTTCAGGTAGCCTAGCGTTTAGAGCACTGGGCCAGTAACCGAAAGGTCGCTGGTTCAAACACACGAGCAGACAAGGTGAAAAATCTGTCGATGTGCCCTTGAGCAAGGCACTTAACCTTAATTTGCTCCAGGGGTGAAGTACTACTATGGCAGACCCTGTAAAACAACATATTTCACTGCAGCTATCCGGTGTATGTGACAATAGAACAACGTCCATGGTTGTACGCTACAAATAGTCATGCCGGGGAAGAATTTGGCTATAACAGGAAATCGACCTCACCATCCACTACATAATAATGAAAACTCATCTCCTGCAATGCCAGCTCTCACAGTCTATACTCTAAACACACCACTCTGGGAAAAGGATGCCTGAATAAAATAGCCCTCCGTTAGAGTTAATACAAGGCTTACATAAGCAAACGGAACATCTAAACCATGACATTATCTCGATCTGAGTAAACCACAAATGTACACAGAGTGAAGTGGATGGGAAGCATAAATGTTTGGATGATGATGAGTCCCCATGCATTTATGTATTAGCTGAGTTTTAACTCTGCAGGTGAACAAATCTGGTGTGTGTGTGTGTGTGTGTGCATGTGACTAAAAGTGTGTGTGTTTGTAGAGACCTTGTCGGTTGCCTCTCTTTTTGGCCAGGGTCATTTCCTTCTATGGAGCGTCAGGCCAATGAGTTTGTTCTGGCGCTTATTAAGTTATAGCATCCATTAGAAAGCAATCATGGCTAATGCCCCCGTGTGTGTGTGTGCATCTACGCACATGAATGTTATGCAGTTAGAAAACGTTCCCCCTTAGCACTGAGAGGCAGAGAGAGGCTGCTACATCTACCACCCACATCTGGGGGTCTGACCTCTGGTACCCTGTCCAGACCTGGGCTACACGGGAGAACAGAGGGAGGTTGGAGCCATATGTTATCACCTCACACACACCCATGAAATGAGGAGATCAGATGGCCAATGACTGTTACCACACCACATGCATCAATAATGGAGGACATGAAACATGATGAGGTTTCTTGGGAAACACACAAAGAACACCTCTATATCTATCATTGGGAAGCTATACAGGGCTGGACACAAAAACGTTGTTTTGGATAAGAATGGCTCCATCTTTAAAGACATTTTATCACTTTATAAATGATGGAAAACCTTAATAGAGAATAGCCCGTGAACGAACCATGAACCTTTTCAGAGGCAGAGACGTATTTTACAAAATACAGTAGGAAAGGTTCAAATGGATGTTCACATATTATGTGTTTTTGCCAATTGCCTTATCTTCTGAAATTACAACACATATGTTCACACATTCATTTCCACACAATAAGAAAACCCAAGGACCTTTAGCTCATACTACCCATCAACGATCAGTAACAGTCACACAAACCACGAATCCTCTGTCCAATGACAGCTATGGCAAATTTAGCTCTGAAACCTTGGGTCTGACAGGGTTTAGAATGTTCCTAGCGAGCAAGGAGCAAGGATCCCCCCCCCACACACACACACACACCTCCCCCAGTCTCTCTAAACATTTTCTTATTGGGCATGTCATGGCTGACCTCGATTGTTTCTAAACCACATCAGCCACAGTCAGACGCATTCCACCTCTTATGGAAACGAAACACTCTGACAGAACAGATGTACTCTGAAATGGCCTCCGATGCCATGGCATCACAAGACAGTTCACAGACAGAATACAGACAGTCGGCTCGGGCACGATGAATGGAGATTCTGAATCATCAGACTCAAATCACTGCAGGTGTTCAGTGTTGGAACCAGGCGCAAACGTGCACAGATACACACACACACACACACACACACACACGTATGCATGCAGACACACAAACATACACGCACACCACACACTGTAGGGTATTTTCACCATCTATGTCAAACCCCAGTCATTCAGGTATACGCTCATGTTCTGATGTGTAATCATGTGTGTATCACTCCTATAATTGTGTTTATCTGTCCATTCCTTTCCCCATGGAGCCAGTGTTGATTTCACCCTGACCAACATGTGACAACAACCATCACAAGCTTTTCATTCGCTCTGCTGAAGGCCCTTCAAAATGCACTCTCAATATGGGGGGACACACTCTTAAGCCTCACACACACACACACACTCCATACCCCATTATGGCTGTTTACTGCTGACTCATCCAGGCTAGTTTTAAAGGCCACCCCTGGTCCCTTTTTACTCATTGTGAATGGGAAGCCATCGACCATCGTTTCAGATGCAGCGCAAACACTGTCCCCTTTTACAGCGGCAGACAAAACAAGTCAGTCCTCTCGAATAGACACAAAGGTACGGGTAAACACGGGCTCTCGTTCTCTCAAGGGTCCCTGGTCTCCCCGGAGAGGCCATTACAACGTGTTAGCTATGTCACACACTGACACACACATACGGATGTGGACACACACACACACACACACACACACACACACACACACACACACCTCTATGTAAGAGAGTAGGGGTACCAGCAGCCAATACAGTTCTGACCCCACTGAGCCAAATAAAAAGTAAAGAAACGGCAAGTGGATGAAGTCTGCTTGTTTCTCACACAATTATCCTGTGATTTACGATTGGGATAGATGGGAGCTGAAGTTTGTTGACATTCCCGAGGCTCGGTTAGCCTCAATCTGAAGCCATGGGCCGTATGTAACTTAGTGCTGATTTAGGATCAGTTTCGCCTTTTATATCACAATGAATAAGATGACATCGACAGGGGGAACCGGATCCTACATCAGCACTCCAACTGAGAGGCTTGACACATACGCTCCAGTTCATTCCCAACAAATGTCATAAATGGTTTTGTTTCTAAAAAAAGGGCATCTTTAAATCGTGTGAAAAGATCACTCAAGAGATGTTACTAGAATGGTTTGACACCTGTCCTTGGTTAAGAATCATGATGGAAGTTTATGTTTCCAGGTTTTAGCGATAAAGAAAGCATTTTCTTCAAAAGTAGATGAACGCTTGTCACATATCCTGTCATTTTCTCCATCCATGCACCTTGGTTGGACTGTGAGGCTGCAACAGCATACTGTTCACATTGTAGTTTTTCTCATCACAATTTTGTGGGATAAAGTATGAAGCTTCGATGCCAAAAAAAAAAAAAACTCTCAAATGACGGCAGACACATCAATCTTCTCATAAAGACTTTGCATGTGAAAGGTATGACCCAGTTACTGCTGAAAACACACTGCTTAAAACTAGTCTTAAAGTCTTAAAACTAAATCCAATGTGGGGTGTTTCCAACTAACCTTTATGTCCACCGGTTATGTCTCTTAAACTTAATCCTTAGTGGACACATGTATCAAAGGGATAGATGCCAACGCAATCAAAGATTAAGGTTATATTTAAAAGAGTTACAACAACCAGAGTTCTACAAGCCTGTGTTCCAAGAATCTGTCATTGCATAAAGACTCTGTTGAGAAATATAATCCATGGCTTTATTTTGTGGGCCAAACCTGATTGGCAAACCTTGGAATTTAGCAGTTAGTGACTGGAATAATGTCCTGCTAAAATGTTCACCTTGGAGAACTCCCGTAGAGCGAACCCAGCCGTTTTAAACCACAAGAATGTGGCTTTTTAATGGCATAATCTAACAGGGTAATACTGTACTTTGTCTCTAAAGGCAAAGGAGTAATCAGATTCCACCAACAACATCCATTGACAGTTACCACATAAAACCCTTTTATTGCCTATAAATGGTGTTGGGGTATTAACTTTTCATGTTGCTTTTGAGTGGGACACTAGATTCAGAAGGCAGTCAACCACAACATGACAAGGATTTAACAGTCGTTCACATTTGAAATATGTCTTTCACATTTGAAACTATGTTGGCAATCGTTGCAACTATAGAACAAATGCATTCATATAGCCTACACAGCTGTCAAACTGAAATCTTGCTAATCTCAAAATGACTGAGTTATCCATCAGAGACGAGGCATTTGCCTTGCCCCATTTTCAACAGGGCAACTTAGACTCAGACCGAAACAGGCTCATACTGGCTTGTCCCATGTCGGAGAGCCCTCCAAAGACCTCTGCTGTCTTTTTCGAGTTTCCCACGTGCTGTTCTTAGCAAGATAAATGTGTAGCGGGACTATGGGAGGAATGCATTCACTGCTACTCCTAATTGATGCGAGTGGTCGTCAGCAGCAGTACAGACTGTCTAAACAGAGCCAGGGGTCAGAGAGGGGAGAGGAACTCAGGCCTCACACTCAGGCCTCACACTCAGGCCTCACACATCATTACTGCTTTATGGGCGCCTCTGGGTCTCCCCACTGTGTGTGTGTGTGTGTGTGTGTGTGTGTGTGTGTGTGTGTGTGTGTGTGTGTGTGTGTGTGTGTGTGTGTGTGTGTGTGTGTGTGTGTGTGTGCGCGCGCGCACGCGTGCGCATGTGCGGTGTTGTTGCTCATTTAAATGTGTGTTTGCATGTGTGCGAGTGTGTCCAACCTCAGTGCTGAACAGCACAGAGCGGGAGATAGACTGGCCTCTGGGGAATTGGGTCCTCTTCCCAAATGAAACGAGTCTGGCTGCAAATGAGGTGGAAATGCTCCCATGCTGGGACACACTGGGGCTGGCCAATGAACAGGAGGACATTCCTCAGCAATTCATTTTGACCTGAACCCAGTATGCTAGCTGGGTCGATGAATGGAAGAGGGAAAGGAGGGGAGAGAAGGGGAGGAGAGAGAGAGAGAGAGAGAGAGAAGGGGAGGAGAGAGAGAGAGAGAGAGAGAAGGGGAGGAGAGAGAGAGAGAGAGAGGGGGAGGAGAGAGAGAGAGAGAGAGAAGGGGAGGAGAGAGAGAGAGAGTGAGAGAAGGGGAGGAGAGAGAGAGCGAGAGAGGACTAAAAGCATCATATTTGATGAGGGGATGGCAGTAACCGGTTGTGATCCCTGTATGCTTACTGCCAGCGGCTTGTCTGTCAACAAACTGGCTGCCCATGTAGACATTTGGATTACATGCAAAGTGGTTGGCAGGACAATGTGACTGGATAATATGTATCACTGGCATGACAACATTTACACAACTCTTAGTGGGATTATAACAAATAGGATATTTACACAACCAATCCAGTGACTCCACAATACATTTGTCACACCAAAACACACTTTCAACTGGCTCCATATACTGTAGATGACATAGTACAGTTAATGACATACATAAATATCAAACGCTGTACAGGAATAGAATGGGGGGGGGGGGATCATGTCACTCAGAAAATGTTTTCATTCATCCATCGCGGGGACACATGAAGCACGACGCTTTTAAATCCATCAAATCAAATCTCTCCACTTCGCAATCCTCTTAAACTAATCCCCAGGTATGTTTCAGAGGCCGCTGGCCTCAAACTGGACAGCACCGGCAACACATCTGCCCAGTGTGAACACTTTCACTTGGCCAGAAGCTGCCCCAGGCTGCCTGGAAAGTAGCACCGCCTTGTAGCATTATATAGTCAATCATTACGGCCAATCTTAGACTCCCTGGTGATAAAAAATATATATATGTTGTTAAAGAATAACAGAGTAAAACTGCAATGCTATTACATAGTCTAACTGCAATGCAATTGTGTTTGTTTGAGACAGAACAACGCAGTTCGACAGGAGGAAATAAACCAACAAACATGTCATGTCCTATAGTCCTGTGTTGTCATGTTTCTGTGTTTCTGTCGCCTCTTTGTTTACTCCGATAATAGACAGAAATAGGAGCCGTCACTCAAGTCAGTGGTTTTTGAGTGACAGCTAAGGGTTCTGTTGATAAGGGTGTGTATGCAGTACTGTCACCCCCTCATACATTGACTGCTGTGGGGCTGGCACATGTGGCTAGCTCTCCCCACACCAGTCCTAGAGAAATAGGGGTAGGGGTCCACGGGAGCCCCACAGCTGTACAATGGGGCTGGCCACTTCCAACCATCCATACATCCACAACACACACAAACACGCACACGCACGCACACGCAAACGCACACACACACACACTGGGGGGAGAGCCAGGGACAAAGCAGTAATGATGTGAACACACACACACACAATCCCAGCAAGGGAGCACAATCCATACCCCACCATTGCTGTTTCTATGGCAGGATTAGACTCACTGCTGGGGGAAACAGACTAATCTTTAATATGGCTAAGAGGGGACGAAATACATTCCAACACACACACCTCCCAGACTAGCTTGTTGTACCTCTCCTTGAACAATCGGGCACATATTCCCTCTGTTATCAATCAGAAATAAAGCCTCCTTACAGGGCCTAGCCCCGTGCTGTTGCCCCAAGCAACAGGGCACACAATTGCTTTCCTTTTCCCTGCACTGGCTAGTAAAGGGACCGTGTAAATCAGGATCATATCCTGCAAGTAGCCTCATTCCCGAAATAAGAAATGTAGCTAACGCTGGGTTACGCGCTCATCGGAACCAGTTGGACAAACACAGCTCACAGCAAGCGGACCCCGATTTAAAGAGGCACAATAACGCTACAGTCAACGACGCGTACGCAGCAAGGAAGCATGTACACTGCATTTAACTTTGCAGCTCCTTGCAACTTAAAGGACACACCTGGCTGAAATTCATATGAAATGACAACAGGAAGAAAACACCTTTAAGCCCAACACAATGGCCTACTATTATCGGGTCGCGTAGAAGCCTATGCACCAGATGCAGAAGCTTGATGCCCCCAGTCCACAAAATCTGAGAAAAAAATACTGCTGAATTCCCATGTCTTAAAGGGACATCTCCTGTCTTAAAGGGACATCTCCACTCTTAAAGGGACATCTCCTGTCTTAAAGGGACATCTCCTGTCTTAAAGGGACATCTCCTGTCTTAAAGGGACATCTCCACTCTTAAAGGGACATCTCCTGTCTTAAAGGGGAAAGAGTGGTGGTGTTATGAGCATCTAGCTGTTCACTTACCATGCCTGAGGTGCTGCATCCTGGTGTTCTGTCTTCAGTTGACACACATGGTAAATCTGCTGCACGCTGCACCGCACAGCAGCTGCTGCAAGCCACTGATCCCACCCACGATAAAGTTTACATCCCCAATGCAGCCCTCTGCTCGGTGTGACAACTGCGCAGAACAGCGATCGACCTCTCTGTCTCTCTCTGTGCCTCTCTCTTTCTATTGCACTCCCTCTTCCTCTCTCTCTGACTTGCTATACACACAACCTCTGCCTGTCCTCACGCTCACACACTGTGTGTGTTTCTATCACGCTGCCTCTCTCGTTCTCTCTCTCTCTCCCTCTGACAACATGCACACTGCTGCCTCTCAATGCCGTTTATCACTCTTCCGCCTCTGTCTCTCTCCCTCTCTGCCCCTCTCTCGCGTTACATACTCTGCCGCTCTCACACCGCCTCTCTCCCTGTCTCTCTCCGTCTCACTCTCGAGGTCCCTCCTCTTTCTGTGCCTCAGCGCTTTTCTCCTGCTCAAGCTACATGACGTTTAACATGTGTTGGGGGGTGTAGGGATGGGTGAGATAGCTGCTGGCTCTGAAGGTGGCACTTTCCTCTGGGGAGATGAAGGGGGGTGGGTGATGATGGGGGGGTCGGAGAGATGGGAGAGGGGGGGGGTTCAGGGATGTGAGTGGGGGGTTCAGGGACGTGAGTGGAGCTCGTCTTGAGATGTTTCTGACTGAGCTCTGTTGAGAGAGAGAGAGAGAGAGAGAGAGAGAGAGAGAGAGAGAGAGAGAGAGAGAGAGAGAGAGCCTGCCTGCCTGGGACAAACTCCAGCCCATCTGCCGCAATCACAATCAGTCTCAGCTGAATGGCTGTGACAAACCAAAGCCCCGAGCCTCTCGGTCAGGACGCCTACGAGGGTAGTGGGGGGAGAAATGGGGGTGAAGTGTAGAGGAAGGGGGAGGGGACCCCTCTCCATTGTCTCCCCCCTCCACTGTGAAAAGGGGGCAGACACTGGAGGGGTGAAAGGGAAATTGAAAGGGTCCTGGCTGGCAAAAGCAGTCCTTGTTCAAATAAAGAGGAAGAGAAAGGACGAGCTACTCCCAGCGTAGCTAATCACAGTCCCTCTGCCCAACATTCACTAGTCGCTAACGTCTCTAAATGAACAATTACGCTAAACACATGAGTAATTAGTAGCACCACAACCAAAGGGGACAGAAGCGGATGCCTCCTATTTGTAGCTGGGTGAAAAATAAACATATCACCGCATTTTGGGTCAGAGAAAGTTAGAAGTCAATCAGATGGTGGTAAAACTAGAAACGCGCACATTCCAGTGAGAACACGCAGGATCTGAAAGCCAACATTTGAACTGGTTAGAGGGCGCAACATCAGCTGGAAAGTTTGTGCCGTGATCGTAAAAATCTTGGCGTGTCAAGACTACATACATTCATTACTGGATCATTGTGTCCCATAAAATTGACAGTGAGAAACCTACTCATCATAATAACAGGGAAGATTCACGGCGACTTATTATGTTGAATATGGCCGAAGTGTCATGCTTATTGCATTTATCATAAGTTGCAGATGTGTCTTACACACACACACACACAATCTGAATATGTGGTGAGGGTCTAATTTGATTTCTAGAGCAGGTGGTCACCAATTTAGTCCCATTGTCCTGTTTGGATAAAAAAGATAAATGGACTCAGAAGTCAACAGGAACGGATACATAATCAAGAAATATTGAGGAGTCGCCCCCACTTTACTTCAATAAACTGCACGCCCCCCAACGTTGAGCGACGGCCATGTCTACAACGGGATCCAAAATGGACACACAGAAAGACAGCTTGTCTGTAGTGAGACAGAAACCAGCAGACCAAGCCTAGTCACTCATAGCAGAGTCCGACAACCCCCCCCGAAACAGGAAGCTCTGTATGTTTGCACATCCACCACATGGACATTGTTTTAAAAAGTGCAACAACATGTCCAGGTGTGAGTTAGTGTGTGTGTGTGAGTTAGTGTGTGTGTGTGTGTGTGTGTGTGTGTGTGTGTGTGTGTGTGTGTGTGTGTGTGTGTGTGTGTGTGTGTGTGTGTGTGTGTGTGTGTGTGTGTGTGTGTGTGTGTGTGTGTGTGTGTGTGTGTGTGTGTGTGTGTGTGTGTGTGTGTGTGTGTGTGTGTGTGTGTGTGTGTGCGTGCGTGCGTGGTGAGTGATCTTCTCAACTCGTTAGGAATCCCTGATTACTCCACTGCCTGTAGTGTCAGTGACAGATTCCAATGTTTGGAAACACATGGGGGCCAACATACCCCACACACACAACCTGACTGGTTCCACTAACACCACCACCACGACTACTACCATCCCCCGGTTAACCATCACCAACAGGCTAGCATTCCACTGAAAGGCGAGTGGTGGATGGTTGTACTGCTGGGAGAGGAAGGGGAGGGGGAGACAGGGTTGATAAGGGGCGGTGTGGGGGGGAATGGGAGTTTAGGAGGGGCTCTCCTCCTTGGTAAAAAGCGACCATAATCCCCAAGCAATCAGACATTAATGTCATTAATCCAGGAGGGCTTATTAAAACATGTGGACGGAGCGAGGACAGAGGAGGTTGATGACATGCGTCACTTAGCTGAGCGCATCACGTGACCAGTTTCTGCCGCCATCGTCGTCAAGGTCTGTGTTCCCCCCCGGACACTCGTTCATCAGGGGGCGATAATCATGGGATAAAATGCAATGGTGTGCATGTGTGTGTGTGTGTGTGTGTGTGTGTGTATAAATGTCCCCCCCTTCCTTAATCTTCAGGGCCTCAAACACTATTTACCACATCTTATTGACTCAGACAAAACACAACTGTCAAGCATTTGTATACATTTCTGAATGTCTGAACACTAAGTGAGGTACGCTAAAGTCTAAATACCCTTTTGAAACTAAAACCAGAAGTGTTGATCGCATTTTTTTTTCACTTTTCATACGAGCCGAGCGGTGGGAATGCCATAGTGTAGACATGGGCGTTTATTTACCCAACACACACACAGGCTACCCGGCTCGGGCTACACTGCTCTCAACCAACCTAGACAGCAGTCAGGCTATGGAAACCATCTGAGCTGTGATCGTCCACTTTGGAATGGTCCCACCGACCGCAAACTGGGACAGCCATTTAACATTTTGTTGGGGGGGGGGGCAGATTGAACGTGCAACATGAGTGGGATCTGTGATAATTTGCCTCTGTCATGTTCCATTAAGCAAGGGGAATGGGTTGGCGTGATACAGTGGGGCAAAAAAGTATTTAGTCAGCCACCAATTGTGCAAGTTCTCCTACTTAAAAAGATGAGAGAGGCCTCTAATTTTCATCATAGGTACACTTCAACTATGACAGACAAATTGAGGGAAAAAAACCCAGAAAATCACATTGTAGGATTTTTAATGAATTTATTTGCCAATTATGGTGAAAAATAAGTATAAGTGCATACATTTTACATATAGATGGTCCTGGGAATCAAACCCACTACCCTGGTGTCACAAGCACCTTGCTCTACCACATGAGCTAAACAGGACCACAAAACCTACAGCATATACAATGTTATAAAGCAATAAATACTGTAAAACAAATCAATACTGAAATGATACAGCATGGTTTAATTCATTACTAGCACCCAACCCCAATACGTGTTGACTGAGTCAGTCTGGTACTTGACTGGAGGTGAATAGCACAGATGCAGCTACTGCGCCAGACCAGCACCTCCTCTATCTCGCCACACATCTCAATACAAGGATGTCTCTTGACCGTGTCAGTCAAAACAACTGCATGCTTCGGTGAATACGTACAAAAGAGCAAAAAAAACATTGTTTAGCCTACTAGCTCACCTTGAGAATAAAGCCAAGGAACTCCACTCAAAACATCCCAGGAAATAATCGCTCACCCAGTACATCTAAAGCATCACAACTGTAGATGCCACCCATTTTGCTGAAAATAGAACAACATAGCGGCTCAAGCGCTGTGATGTGTGTACGTGGTGCCATAGTTAGCATGGCAGGCCTCATGAGATGAATGGTGTGGAAGCCATCGGGTCGGTTGGGTAAACACCCGTGTTCATTAAGTAATTGCACAAGGCCACAGTGACCAGTCTTCTTCACCGGATCTGATTTTTCCACAAGAACAGTCCTAATACCTCCACTCAATGAACCTACAGTACTGTAAGCAGCACAACAAAAAGTCCCTTTATTATAATGTTGTGTAATGTCGTTTACTTATTCAACCTATTTAACCAGGAAAGACCCCTGAGGTTAGAACAGAGCCCTTCTTTGTACAGCCGACCAAATCAAAACAAATCAAAAGTTTATTTGTCACATACGCCGAATACAACAGGTGTAGAGTAGACCTTACAGTGAAATGCTTACTTGCAAGCTCAAACCAATAGTGCGAAATAGGTATTAGGTGAACAATAGGTAAGTAAAGAAATAAAACAACAGTTTAAAGACAGGCTACATGCAGTAGCGAGGCTATAAAAGTAGCGAGGCTACATACAGACACCGGTTAGTCAGGCTGATTGAGGTAGTATGTACATGTAGATACGGTTAAAGTGACTATGCATATATGATGAACAGAGAGTAGCAGTAGCGTAAAAAGAGGGGTTGGCGGGTGGCGGGACACAATGCAGATAGCCCGGTTAGCCATTGACCTCGGTCATGCAAGAATTGAACACAAGCACACAAATCTTCAGTAACAGGATGCTTTCAAATCCTAAATAGATGACCACTTAGCTTATGCTTGACCTTGAGCACATCACAAAGAGAAAATGCATGACGCTACTGTGGTACCGTGTGGACTGAATGGTGGGGGTGGCGAGTGGATAAAGGACCCGGCATAACACTTCAGTCACTAGCCTAAGTGCTTTCCTTCTCCACTGTACAATGGCACAGAGATATTACGGCGGGTTAAGATGACTCGCCCTTCAGAATGTATTAGCGAAACGCTTCATTAACCCGTTCGATTAACCCCTTCTACTCATAAGCGCCATAAAACTGATGCATGTTTTTAGCCAGGCTTGGCCATACTGATAAATCACGGGAGACCCACAGGGCTCTTACAGTTAGCCTACAGTTAAGCCTCGGGTTAAACCAGACCGAACGCTGCGTTCAATTGGGATCAAGGGTGAATGCAGTGTTCCATTTGGCTTCACCAGGCTCTTTCAGTAGCCACAGACATAAACAGCACTGGACCAGACTGGGTTGGTGTTAGTGTTAGTGGTTTGAGATCCGTATACTGTGGCAGTCATGGCCGACTTGTGTTATGGGCCAACAACAGTGTCAGGCTTGAACTAATTGGCCGAAGTGTTTTCGTCATCTGGTCTGTTTATATGAGTTTATCTTCAGTTAATAGATAGTGCAGTATTGACCAAGAAGATGCACAGCTCTCCACGGTACTCTGATTAAAGACTAAGCAGCTAAGCTAAGGCTAAGCTAAGACTAAGCTTAGACTAAGCTCAAGCTCAAAAACAGATGGAACATACAGGCTAAAAGCACATGCTGCATATTTCCCCAAGCATTGTTCAGTTCTCTGTTTAGAATTTACTCTTGAGTAGCTCAAAGTATGCTATTTTCATCAGGGCAACACTTGTAAGAGCTTGAAATAACAACCACTGATTACTAAAATAAACATATTTCACTGAATCTAATCAAATCCAAAAATGTATTTGATGGGAGTTTTCTGAGGGAAAAAGAGGGGGGGGGGGGGGGTCTCCGCAAAACATTTCTATAGAAAACCAATTGATTAATTTATCTCCAACTATGGTGGGGGAACTGACCTCTAATCAATGCATTAGGCTAAGTCTCTTACTCACAGGAGGGAACATAAATACACAATTGACCTTATTAGGTCTCTGGTGGGGGCTTAGCATTATCAAATGAAGGCATTAGACTGGTCAACTTATCCAATTACAGTTGTCAAATGCATGGCCTTCACCCAAGTGAGATGGCTGCAGAACAGAGCCTTGGGGAGCGAAGTTGCATTGTGGGCCATACCAAGGGAAGGCTCGGCCCTATCCTCGTCATCTGGAGACGGAGAGATGGAGAGAGGCAGAGAGGGCCACATACTTCCACACAGGATTACATAGCCTTTCATCTACCGAGACCGGCGGCAGTGCCGTTAGAGGAACAGAAGGATCTTTGAGGTCGAGACATGCCTTGTAGTAACATCAGTGAGCCGCACAGCTACAGTCACAAGCCGTTAACATCAGTGGAGGAAAAGCCTCCTCCGTTAGCCTGCTATCATCATAGTGGATGAACACACACGAACATAAACATGAACACACGTGCCCACACACACACACACACAGGCTCTCCTTCAATGAAAGTGCCCCTCAGTCTGTGCCCAAAATGGAACTCGAATAAAGATGTATTTAATCATGTACTCAACTATGAACTGTTTTTGATGATCATAGCGCGGCCTTAAGGGTCTCATACTGAGACGCTGCAATTTCATGAAGGGAGGGATTATTGCCCAAATAAATTAGAGGAAATCCAGAAGGAAAATAAGTCCAATTACTATGGATGAAATCCCATTTTCAAGCTAAACTGGTAAATGAACACTGCTCTGGTGGCTATAATTCACCATCTAAGCATAATCCAGTACTGGTGAGTAGTGGCAATGTCCTGATCAGGCAAGGACACACACAGACAAATGAAGGACAGCTATGGGAATACAATATACATTTCTTCCAAGTGGCTGAACATTAGAGAACGATAAAGAGTTGCTTTTGACTACTTTTAGACCCAAAGAGAAATACATCCAAACAAAGATATTTCAAAATGGACAGATAATCTATCAAAACCTACTGCCAGACCTCCCACTTCACTCAGATTTGGAGGGATAATTCCTCTCTAAAGATGATAAATAGTTTATTGATCAGCAGATGTCCTGGCTCATGTCCATTCAGGAGGGGCTGCAGATGCACGACTTGCCGGTCCTCATAGCCTAAGAGACTTTCCTCCATAGATCGCCAGCAGTGTGCCCATTCTCCCCTGCTCCCCACCACACCCCCTGCTACCCTGAGCAGGCCCCCTGCCTGCCTGCCCTCCCTGAGTCCTCCAAGGTGTGGAGGGGTCACAGACAAACAAAGACACACACCATCTGCTAAGGGTAAGGCCAGGTGAGACCAGCTTTGGCCACTTGGCTGATCAATGGACAGAGTTCTACATAAAATGTAGAACACAGACACCCAAAGGAAAGTCAATGGAGATTTAGTATGCAGTGAAAAACACTTTCATTACATAAGATAAGACCACAGGCAATCCCAACCATACACGCAGACACATGGACAGAGTGCAAGAAGGAGGGGATGAAGGGAAAAAAGGAGGAATTGGCAGAAAGAGGGAACAAAAACTAAATCTGCATTGTTTTAATCCAAGGTCAAGGAAGATTATATATTTCTGTTCCCTCGACACAGCAGCTTTTCAGACAGGGCACGTGACCTTCCACCCGGCCAGTCATGCTTTTTAGTGTCCTAAAGCAGCATCCATATGTCCTCATCCAAATCACGCCTGCCCCTATTCAATGGCTCACTGTCTAAACAGAGAGAAAGCTGTCACTCACTTCACTTTCACCACATTCCCTCTCTATTTACATGTAGAGATAGATATACATGACATAGACGTAATACTGTTGTTTGGCCAAATACATCTACTGTGAATCTGTCTTTTTGGCCAATCATTTCCACATACAATCAACCTTTATCTGATACGATCAGAGAGAATCAGATATAACCACAACAACCATAAGGAAAGCTTATATGATGCATCATGACATGTCTCGTCTTGTTTGGAGGTTTTCAATCTGATGTTGACACAGGGCTGTGGAGCCTTTGTTTGTGTTTGTCATGGACGTCATCAGAGTTAATGAAATAATGAGCGATGCCGCGACAGTACCCCACTGTGGTTTTGTTCTGTGCTCCCTCGGCCAGTGATGCTGTGTGTGTGTGTGTGTGTGTGTGTGTGTGTGTGTGTGTGTGTGTGTGTGTGTGTGTGTGTGTGTGTGTGTGTGTGTGTGTGTGTGTGTGTGTGTGTGTGTGTGTGTGTGTGTGTGTGTGTGTGTGTGTGTGTGTGTTGTGGAAGGGAGTGGATACAAGGAGGACTATTTTATGGAACAGATGGGTTTGACATATGATGAGAACACTGGCAAAAAATGTTTTTTGGAGAGAGCTTTCTTGTATTCGTTGGCAGACATTATCATATCTTTTAAAGTGTTTGATTTGTAATCTGTTTTTAGCCTGCAAAAGCCTACAATACATAACAATAGCGAAACTGTGGTGTAGATATTGGGGGGATAGAACAGTAGAAGGGTGTCCGGGGCTCCTCCCCCGGAATTTCTTTTGACATTTTAAAACGCATTTCCTGCTATTTATACACAGTTTGACATGACTTATTATGTCTCTCTTCAGGGGTATTTTTAGGGGTATATGGAGGGGTATTTTGAGGGGTATATGGAGGGGTATATGGAGGGGTATATGGAGGGGTATATGTAGGGGTATTTTTAGGGGTATATGGAGGGGTATTTTGAGGGGTATATGTAGGGGTATTTTGAGGGGTATATGGAGGGGTATATGGAGGGGTATTTTTAGGGGTATATGGAGGGGTATTTTGAGGGGTATTTTTAGGGGTATATGGAGGGGTATATGGAGGGGTATTTTGAGGGGTATATGGAGGGGTATTTTGAGGGGTATATGGAGGGGTATTTTGAGGGGTATTTTTAGGGGTATTTTTAGGGGTATATGGAGGGGTATATGGAGGGGTATATGGAGGGGTATATGGAGGGGTATATGGAGGGGTATATGGAGGGGTATATGGAGGGGTATTTTGAGGGGTATATGGAGGGGTATATGGAGGGGTATATGTAGGGGTATTTTGAGGGGTATATGGAGGGGTATATGGAGGGGTATATGGAGGGGTATATGGAGGGGTATATGGAGGGGTATATGGAGGGGTATATGGAGGGGTATATGGAGGGGTATATGTAGGGGTATATGGAGGGGTATATGTAGGGGTATATAGAGGGGTATTTTGAGGGGTATATGGAGGGGTATATGGAGGGGTATTTTTAGGGGTATATGGAGGGGTATTTTGAGTGTTATATGGAGGGGTATTTTGAGGGGCATATGGAGGGGTATTCTGAGGGGTAAATGGAGGGGTAATCTGAAAACACAGTACAAGTGGAAGTATAAGTGGAATAGAGCATCAAATCATATCACAGTTTATTGGTCGCGTACACAGTTTAGCAGATGTTATAGAGGGTGCAGCGTAATGCTTGTGTTACAAGCTCCGAACAATGTAGGAAAAAACATCAAACAAAGGGCATTTACAATAAAGTACATACTATTGAAATCAGGTACAATATCCTATATCTGTGTAATACTACTCTATAATGTGATAGACTGTATAAATATAATTTTGCATTGGGTCTATAGGACACAGAAATAACAAGCCCTGAAGTGGAATCCAATTCTCTCTCTCTCCAGCTTCTTGATGGATTGATTGCCTTAATTTTCCCAGGAAGAAAATGAGGAATATAATGTAAGTCCTCTCGATAAAGTAGCCGTAAGACACAGGGGAATGGGGAAGGAGGCGGGCCTGTCTTTATCAGTCCTGAGTTTCTGCTTTAGCCCAACAAAAGAATGTATGGCGTCATTTATCACTGTCACTAACAATGTCGAGCAACATTCGAGGAACAGCGCAATCCCTAGGATCTGGCCTGTCAGGTCTGTCAGCGTAGCTGTCTATTCCAAGGAGGTTTATTACCATGAATTTGAATATTGTAATTATATGTACAGTTGAAGTCAGAAGTTTACAAACACTTAGGTTGGAGTTATTAAAACAAATTTTTCAACCACTCCACACATTTCTTGTTAACAAACCATACATTTGGATGTATTTCAAGGCCTACCTTGAAACTCAGTGCCTCTTTGCTTGACATCATTGGAAAATCAAAAGAAATCAGCCAAGACCTCAGAAAATACAGCTCAGGAAAGAGATGCGTTCTGTCTCCTAGAGATGAACATATTTTGGTGCGAAAAGTGCAAATCAATCCCAGAACAACAGAGAAGGACCTTGTGAAGATGCTGGAGGAAACAGTTACAAAAGTATCTATATCCACAGTAAAACATGTCCTATATCGACATAACCTGAAAGGCCGCTCAGCAAGGAAGAAGCCACTGCTCCAAAACCACCATAAAAAGTCAGACTACGGTTTGCAACTGCACATGGGGATAAAGATCGTACTTTTTGGAGAAATGTCCTCTGTTCTGATGAAACAAAAATATAACTGTTTGGCCATAATGACCATTGTTATGTTTGGAGGGGAAAGGGGAGGCTTGCAAGCTGAAGAACACCATCCCAACCGTGAAGCACGGAGGTGGCAGCATCATGTTGTGGGGTGCTTTGCTGCAGGAGGGACTGGTGCACTTCACAAAATAGATGGCATCACAAGGGAGGAAAATGATGTGGATATATTGAAGCAACATCTCAAGATATCAGTCAGGAAGTTAAAGCTTGGTCGCAAATGGTCTCCCAAATGGACAATGACCCCAAGCATACTTCCAAAGTTGTGGCTTAAGGACAACAAAGTCAAGGTATTGGAGTGGCCATCACAAAGCCCTGACCTCTGTCCTATAGAACATTTGTGGGCAGAACTGAAAAAGTGTGTGCGAGCAAGGAGGCCTACAAAACTGACTCAGTTACACCAGCTCTCTCCGGTGGAATGGGCAAAAATTCACCCAACTTATTGTGGGAAGCTTGTGGAAGGCTACCTGAAATGTTTGACCCAAGTTAAACAATTTAAAGGCAATGCTACCAAATACTAATTGAGTGTATGTAAACTTCTGACCCACTGGGAATGTGATGAAAAAATAAAAGCTGGAATAAATCATTCTCTCTACTATTATTCTGACATTTCACATTATTAAAATAAATTGGTGATCCTAACTGACATAAGACAGGGATTTTTTATTAGAATTAAATGTCAGGAATTGTGAAAAGCTGAGTTTAAATGTATTTGGCTAAGGTGTATGTAAGCTTCCGATTTCAACTGTATGTTAGTTTTAAGTTTTCATTTGTAGGTAAGTGATTATTTATATGAGCTACTGGAAGAAAAATGTTGAATAGATGAAATTATCATTATCTAATTATAATATCATTCTGTTTCACTTACAGAAAGAATGTATGCATACACACAACTTAAAAATCCTTAACAAAAATAAACAATGATCAATAAAAACCCTAGCTATTGCCCCCACTGTCCTTCCAGGTCTAAGCAAGTTCATGGATTCCAAACAGCCCCTAGTGAGAAGACCCCAGCCGCTCTCATGGGCCAGTCCACACAATAACAACCAGGCCCCTCTAACCTGTCATTAGGTCACTTTCCTGGTCAAAAGAGGAAGGGTCTCCTCTTCTAAAGTGGTGTGAGTGAGACTGTGGACAAGACAATCATTCCTTTACACACCACTTCCTTACCCTTCTATTGAAAGTCGGCCTGCTGTAGCAAAGGCCCTGGTCAGCGGTCAACCTCTAACCCCCACCATCCACCCAGGGTCCACTCAGAGGCCCCTCTCCCAGGCCTCCCTGCTCGCTCAAGGGGAAAATTGTTGCTGGATGGGGAGAAAACAGCTCTTTTGACATGGAGAGTTATAGGATAATGGGGGTGAAGTTTGAAAAATGGTCTCTCTTTTCTTCGGGCGGTGTGACATTCGAGGGTCTAAGGATAGGTTTGAGGGCCAAGGTCATGAGTTTGGCCTCTCCGCATCCCCATTGTCTCCATGAGAAATGTCCCCAGCCAACCCCAAAACTGAAACGGACTGAAAGTACATCTGTCTTTCCCCACCTTCAGCAACCTTGTCCTCACCACCACTTCACAATAGCATTCTCTCACCAAGACTGCACACAAATCATTGTGTCAGCTTCCCAAACTTAACAACATTGTACGGCTGGTTCTCATTGAGAATAGATTGCGTTCAGCTGTTAATATTTATTGGCAACTAGCAGCAGCTGTCAAAACGTAGATCGAGGATCCTCCCTTACCTTCGGACATTCCTCCGCTCTTCTTCCAGCTGTTTGAGTAGCTCCTCGGTGCACTTGTTGGCATCCATGTACCCCTGTAAACAACAGATGGAGATGAGTGTCAAAGATGGATTCCATGTGCAAATATGGATGAAAAACATCAGTAATATCAAGAGCAGCCCAACAATCCTACACTGTCTTCATTATTAGGAAGTTCAGGGGTCGGTTTCCCAGATTAAGCCTAGTCCAGAAGTAAAAAATAAAAAAACTCTCTCAATGGAATGGAGATTCTATTGTGTTTATCAACAGCAGTGGTACCTTCCCCCCCTCTGTATGGCACAAGGCCATACAGAAGCCTACACGGAGTATGAAGAAACAGACCAAAGCCATAGTGCATATTGTGTATTTTTCCAGCCGGTGCCTTGTTTCCAAACACTCCTCTTCCACGTGTGAAGACGAACACTGAGGCAGAACTGGACTGTGTTTCAAAGAAGGTGTGATTCATTCATACTCTTTTTGGGGTGTTCGTTTTCAGGGAGTTGGGGAAGTGTGTAACTCCAGAAGCACCGCTGGGTAACTTCGCCGGGCTGACCCTGAGTGCAGGCGGCCAGCTGTGTAGTGTCAAGAGGGAATACCTTCACACACACATACTCCACACACACACACTCCCAAAGTGTGCTATTGAATTACAGCATGGCCCAAATGAGCAGAGACCCGGGAACAGTATGGAAAAACAGATGTTCAGCTTATTTGACACTTTGCCCTAATGATGTGCTCATCTATGCCATGTCTGTATAGTGAGTATAAGCCATTATTGTGGAAGAACTAGGCCACCTAGCCATAATATTCCACCCAGCTGTTCTTTGGAGAAGCCGATAGTGACTGTGTCAGTGGTTGGCTACATACGAACATCCAATAGCGACTTATTTATCCTTCGGTAGCGATTGTGGCTAGCTTGAATTAATTATTGGTATTGGTGACGCCTCTCTTGGGTGAAGCGTTATCTCACGGCCACAGATGCCCCCCCCCATTGATTTTTAGACCTCCGTCATGTGCTGTTCACGTATAATTGAATCATGGGGAATTCCTCTGAGAGATGACCCAGCTGCGTATCGTTTAGACTTGTCCCATGAGCATATTTTTCATGCTGGAGACACTGTGTGTATCTAGAACACGTAAAATATGATGGTACAGACAGTATACATTATATGGTATAGCCGACATTGTGGAACACTCTAATGTTCTTTCTTAAGCTGAAAATAGAGAGAAACCCACCTTGTCGGAAGAGCTTTCTTCTCAGAAGTCAACCGTATGGCTGGCACCAGGGCAATTATCACACTTCAGGATTGACCTGAGGCTAGCCACTGGTGGTGCCCACCGTCTCCAGTATGCCCCCATGCCAACTGAAGATGGCACAAGCCCAAACCTCCAGCCAAAGTTGCCAGTCAAGGGCATACTAGGTGACCAATGATCATCAAGGGCACGGACAGAGGCCAGAAGAACATGGCGAAGGCCAGGTTATGATGCGATTTGTCATTCATAAGAAAGGATATCCAAATAACCTGATGAAATCATCTTATTTTTCACTTTCTTCAACATTTGCTGTTAAACGCACCTACATGTACTTCCTTGTCCTCATATCTGAACTGAATAATTTAAAGTGTTGGTGCTATTTATCAGTGGTGTCCCCAAGGCCATCTGGAAGCCATAAGGTGCGACTACACCCAGCAGAGATGCCAGTCACACTAAACCCACTGAGTGCCATTAGGACCAAATTAAGTTGCCAGAGGCCTCCCGAGTGACGCAGCGGTCTAAGGCACTTCAGTGCTTGAAGCGTCACTACAGTTCCGGGTTCGATCCCAGGCTCTGTCGCATCCGGCTGCGACCGGGAGACCCATGAGGCGACGGAGGGGGAGGGTTTGGCCGGCCTGGGATGTCCTTGTCCCATCGCACTCTAGCGACTCCTGTGGCGGGCCGGGCTCAGTGCACGCTGACACGGTCACCAGTTGTACGGTATTTCCTCCAACACATTGGTGCGGCTGGCTTCCGGGTTAAGGGGGTGTCTTACAGTATCAGAGGGATAGGATAGGAACATGGGAGAATCATCTGAGTAGAGTCCGACGTTTGCGTGCAGAGGCTTAGTTAACAAAAGTAGCTAAACATCAGCTATAGTGCATCTAGCTCTATAAACTTAGAACGGAAAGAAGTTGTCATACAGAGGAATATCTGTTGTTAGAGACCACTAGCCACATAGTCTCACAGATCCAAATCCCAACTTGAGATCCCTAGTGATTTAAGCAAAAGTCCACGTTAAAGCAGATCTCAAGTTAGGATTCAGCCTGGTAATGATTTTCCCTGTCTCTCAGAGAGATCTACCCATCACCAGAGTGCCATGTCACCAAAAGATTTACACCCTGCATCAAACGTTAAGCGCAGCTAGCTAAGTCTCTGTTGTCATCGCGGAAACCTCTACTAATGATAGGGTTCTGGCATACTCCTCCTCATACGTGAAGGCATGCAAAGAATGTGCAATGGTCTGTCGTAATGTCAAATGGAGGGTATTTAAACCGAAGATTGAAGGCCTGACTCGTATATGTTATGTGGAGCACGCTGCCGTGTATTACATTACATCTTTGGTGGGGCATTACTCCTGACATTTTTACTGTGTGCGAAAGCTGCAGGGTTCCCACGGGCGCCAGCGCCTACATTGGGAGAGAGAAAATTATGGACCTTTGCCTCAAACTTTATCGAACGCATATTTCGGAAAGTACACTTGGAGTGCGATACAGACCAAATAATTCCTTGAGGTGGTTGAAGTGTCTAAATAGCACTAAAGCTCATAAGGACCGAATATCACCTTTACAGAAAACATCGCTAAATCTTTGGGAGGTTGTAAAAACCGTGCCCGGTGCGGCCTGCAAACTCCTCAAACTCCTCCGCAGCAGTGACCAGACTATACCTTCTCTATCTATACAACCCTCTAGTCAACAGCCTTGTGAGGCTCATTCGCGACGATCCCATGGATACCAAATCCTACATGGCAAGAAACCAAAGGAAGTTGTTTATAGGCGGTCTAAAAGTCATACGAGCTCAAGAACAGGCGATAAAATGTCTCAGAGTAAGTTAGCGATGATGGGGATCGATTGTGAACTGGCTTATCCAATGAAAATATCTGCAAATGTTGCTTATTTCACCATATACAGTCCTGTCCTCTGGTTCTCTTTGTAGGATGGACGCAAGACAAAAAATGAACCAGCATCCAAATTCTGCATTCAATTTCAACTTCAGTGTAGGAGTCAAGGGGAGAAATAGAGCACTGGGATTTGTTGAGCTGGAGTTGGCTGGCATAGGCATACACTTACATACTGTAGTTTCCTTTGTGCGTTTGTTCATGTTTCTGGTCTATGGCAGCCTATGGCAGCCAACCCTCAGTTCCTGTGTACTCTGTATGTGAGAGGGGTTGATAAGAAGGCTAGAGCTGTTGAGAGAGAGAGGGCTTCCCCCACTGGGCATGCTGTGAGGCCCATATCCTGCAGTCCTCCAACCGATCATGTGCCTCCTAATCTTTAGGACATTTTAAAATGAGCTTTGTCCCCCACTGCTACGGCACTCGGAAACTCGGCCAAAATAGCTTTGCTTTACGCCAGACACACATGCTCACGTGCACGTATGCGCACCCACGCGCAAATGTGTTTAAAATAAATGGTCCAAGAATTTCAGTAATAAAACATTAGATTCATTATTCATCCATGAGAGCGTCTCTCCCTCCCTCTCGGCTCTCTCTCTGGCAGATCCACACATACTGAAAGGCTGTAATGGATGGGATCATATCCCTGTCAACATACGAGTTCCTTTAGGTCTTGGCTGAGAAAAACCCAAACGCAGATACAGCCCTGACCCAGTTGCAGTATAGGGTCAGTATGTGTTTCAGGCTTCCTTTAAAGTCCTACCTATCTATAATGTGATTTCCTCCCAACCTCACCTCAGCAGGGCTGTAGATCTGAGACCCAGGCAGCAGGCGAGTGAGAGAGATAAGAAAGCTTGAAGCTGCCTAGTGGCCTCTGGGAGTGAGACCTGTCAGACCAGTCAAAGCCAAGGTCAGGATCTATCTCAACCCCAACCGCCAGCTCCCTCCTCTCTGGCCATAAGGCAGGCCGAGACCCGATGACATGGAAGAGTGGCCTAGGGACCCACTTTAGCCAACTGGAAATCTGCTCTGTGTGAGGCGTTCGAGGGGAGATGGAATGTGGAATTCCCGACTGGCTTATGACAGTCAAAGGTTATGCCTATAGAACGTAACACTTCTTTCTGAGGGAAATTTTATGGCTACATGGGAATGAATGATATTACAAACTTTCCTGGGTGTCAACACGTGAGAGCTCATATGGCTAAGAAGACTACCTCTTGCGCACCTCATGACTATGACAGCCCTCTGCGCTAAAGCCTCGGCACTGACTCGGAGAGCGAACGCAAGTCTTTATGTCTCAGGCAAAGTTAGGCATCAGACGGGCGGTTACACAGATATTGAAACTGCTCATTGTATCCGTCCTCAGCCCTGGCTTGAATCAATTAATGTTATCAGCGGCTTATCTGTAGCACAGCACTGATGATATTTCCCTCGGAGTCATTATTCAGGTCAAAATGTCTTCATGTCTCCATATCAATCCTGCCCATCAAACTCCCACCTGCCAAGACTGTGATAGATTAGATAATAACAGCCTGATGAAGGCTATGTTATCAAGGGTTACTATGGTGATTACATGTGATTTGCTATGAGAAGCCATGGAGAACTGAGTGATCTGGTTTGTAGGCCTTGGCGTCAGAAACCAATACGCCACCAGTATGAAGCCAAATGCTTTCTTCAGATTGCAGCAGTTGTTACAAGAGTAACAATAATAATACATTACATTTGTAGAGCTCTTTTCATTTGCAGACATAACTCACAAAGTACTTCACACTGAGAGCAACCATTCAAATAAAAAAGCTTTAATAAAAGGGCTAAAAACAATCGGAGAGTAACATACAATTCTATACACTCTAAAACCATATCTAAAAACTGCAGAAAACATGGTGGTTTCAAACGCCATCAGTGTAAAAGATGGAACAGGCTAAACCAGGTAGACAAAGCCTCCAATGCTAAATTCATCCCTTGCATACCACATGCAAACGGGGACAGATTTGGGAATATGGATTACCTGATGACACAAAGGAAGCCTGTTCATCCTCTAGGGTGGGTTTCAGTTATCTGATGTCCTCTTACAGCACCTTGCCTGTCCTAGTCCCAGCACACTCACGCATGCGCACGCGCACACACACACACACGTGCACACACACACACACGCACGCACACACACACACACACACAACACACCAGACGGACATCAACACCTCCCCGGGCCGTCAGGCGCACACACACACACACGTGCACACACACACACACGCACGCACACACACACACACACACAACACACCAGACGGACATCAACACCTCCCCGGGCCGTCAGGAATCCGAATGTGTCAGATTATCTTTCCAAACATTAAGATATATTCAACACTTAAATAGCCCCTGTCTCCTTTCTCCTCCTTCCAACGCTCAGTTGGCTAGTCAAAGAGTGGGTCATTCATTCCTGTGCAGTATGTGGCGGAACAGTAGCCAAGCCTGTTCCTCAAGCAAATCATACTCAAGAAAACTGAAAAATGGAATAAATCCAACCTGACATGCCCACTCCATAACACCCCATAGTACAACCTGTGTAGAGACGAAGCATATGCAACTACGACTGTATGTCATTTGGGAACTAAACATAGAGCCTCTGTTTGACAGTATCTCAGAAAACATGTGTGGAGGGTAGAGCACCTAAAGAACGGGTCTATTACAAATTCTAATATTTATTTTGACATTTTTAATATATGTTCAATTCATATTAAAAAGTTATATAAAGGCAGGCAGTGAAATATGAAAATACAAACTGAATTCATAAGCCATATTGATGTTTAGGACCATGCCATTAATTTAAAAAGGGTCTATTTTTCTCAATTTTCACCTAACTGATGTGTCCAAAGTAAACTGCCTGTTGCTCAGGCCCTGAAGCCAGGACAACACTATGAAGTCTGTAGAATTGTTAAAATAATGTAAGAGACTATAACACAATAGATATGGTACGAGAAAATCCAAAGAAAAACCAACCGGAAAAAAACTAATTTGAGAGCCCATGGCTCTTCCAATGGAACGCATAGGAAAATCATTCAATCTAGCTCCCAGTATGCAATTCCTATGGCTAGTATGCAATTCCTATGTCAGTAGTCGTTGTTCAAGGTTTCAGGTTTTGTTTCTTCCAATACGAAGAAGAATAATGAGTTTTAGTACTGGGACACAGACTTGGAAATTTGTTGTATGCGTGTGTGACAAAGAGGACACACAACTGCTAATATCGTTTTCCTATTGAACATACTTTTTTCCGAATGAAATATTATAGTTTAATTACATTTTAGGGTATCTGAGGATTATATAAAAACGTATATTGACTTGTTTTAACCATTTGGATTTAGAGGGCGCTATTTAAATTTGTGGATGAAAAACGTTCCTCTTTTAAACAAGATATTTTGTCACGAAAAGATGCTTGACTATGCATATAATTGACAGCATTGGAAAGAAGACACTCTGATGTTTCCAAAACTGCAAAGATATTGTCTGTGAGTGCCACAGAACTGATAGGTGGATTACAGGCGAAACCCAGATAAAAATCCAACCAGGAAGTGCCGCATTTTTTGAAACCGCCTCATGCCAATGACTCCTTATATGGCTGTGAATGAGCTACGAATGAGCTTACATTTTCCATGTTTTCCCCAAGGTGTCTACAGCATTGTGACATATTTTTAGGCATTTCCCTTGAAGAATGGCTGTAAGGGACCATATATGGCATGTGGTCACATGGTGTCTCCCGCAGAAAACCTTGCGTAAAATACTGAGGTTGCCAATACTGAGGTTGCCTCGACAGATATATTATCGAATATATTTGTTAAAAACACCTTGAGGATGGATCCTAAACAACGTTTGCCGTGTTTCTGTCGATATTATGTAGCTAATTTTGAAAAAAGTTTGGCGTTATAGTTGTAGCATTTTTCGGTCGATTTCTCAGCCAAGCATGGTGAAGAAACAGGAGCTTTTTCGCCTACAAAAATAATCTTTTGGGAAAAAAGGAACATTTGCTATCTAACTGGGAGTCTCCTGAGTGAAAGCATCCGAAGTTCTTCAAAGGTAAATGATTTCATTTGGTTGCTTTTCTTATTTTCGTGAAAATGTTGCCTGCTGCCAGCAGAGTCTAGCATAGCATTATGCCATGATAAACTTACACAAATGATTGTCTAGCGTTGGCTGTAACGCATATTTTGAAAATCTGAGATGACAGTGTTGTTAACATAAGGCTATTTATTTCATTTCATTTGCGATTTTCATGAATAGGAAAAGTTTCTAGGGGTATTTATGTCCGTTGCGTTATGCTAATGCATTTGAGGCTATGATTACGCTCCTGGATACGGGTTTGCTCGTCGCAACTGGTTAAAAAAGTTTAGCGGTAGCTTTTTGGATTCCTTTCTCTGCATGTTGAACGAGTGGATTACTCAAATCAATGTTGCCAACTAAACAGACTTTTTGGGATATAAAGACGGATTTTATCTAACAAAACGACACTACATGTTGTAGCTAGGACCCTTTGGATGACAAATCAGAGGAAGATTTTCAAAAAGTAAGTGAATATTTAATGGCTATTTGTGAATTTATGAAACCTGTGCCGGTGGAAAAATATTTTTAATGTGAGGCGCTGTCCTAAAATAATCTCATGGCACGCTTTCGCTGTAAAGCCTACTGTAAATCGGACAGTGCAGTTAGATAACAAGAATTTAGGCTTTTAACCGATATAAGACTTGTATGTACCTAAATGTTTAATATCCATAATTTTTAAGATTATTTATTTGAATTGCGGGCCCTCCAGCTTCACCAGAAGTTGTCCCGCTAGCGGGGCGCCTAGCCTAATTAAAGGAGTCCGACAGATCTGTGGCCTGACTTTACAGGCTGAGGATTGCCAGAGAAATAGAGAGACAGAGAATGAGAGAGATAGAAACACACAGTGAGGATAACCAGAGTTTGTGAGTACAGGTGAGTGAGTGAGTGAGTGAGTGAGTGGTGGTGGTGGTGGTGGTGGTGGTGAGTGAGTGGTGGTGGTGGTGAGTGAGAGAACCAGATGTTGATCCACCGGAGGGAATCTCAGCTTCTGTTTGTGCAGGCTTTGACAGGCAGGCACCACACCTAGCCATGCACAATTGGCTCTGCCAACATATTAACGAGAGCCGCAGCGATCAGGTGGCCTGGCTACCCCTTAGCTTCATGGGAAATGAGACACATTAGGCACATTCAGCAAGCGATATTCACTTTCAGTCAGTGTTCGCTTTGCTCAAACAGCAGCCATTCACTCTATATTGCCTCTCACCTTATTGAAGCTGCACATACTGTATATGCGTATCATTGTGTATTGTGTATCGGTTAAATTCACACCTTGTCAATGAAGGGTTTGTCGTTCTGGCTCACTGTTTTGGCCAGTGAACGGTGCTGAAAGCTCTAGAAAGGTCTAAGCCGGCTAGGCTAGTGTTATCCCCGAGTGAGTCGGCTTAGTGAGATATTTTTGTTCTCACCCAGAAAACTTAACAACAACAAGGAATCCTCCCCAGACACATGAAGTTAGTGACTTGTTTTATGACCGCCTCACCTAGCCTGACACCAGTAAAACAGCAAACTCCAAGCCAACGCTTATTATAGTCTTCGCTGCCGACGTTCTGGGAGCAACGAATGGAGAGAAGCCAGACTTGAGAACACATTCACGGTATAACAAATGAGCACAGTGAAATATAGCTAATGTCTCGTCAACGCAAATTCCCGACCCCCGAGAGTATGTTTTGTTAGATATATTTTTCTCCATACATATAAATATATATTTCTCCACCATTTGACCTGTCTTGCGTATTATCAATGTAATAAGCCCCACAGCCTCAGGTTTATTACAGTATATTTTCTCTGTTTAATCTGCTGGGTGATTTACTGATTAGGCTGGTTGTGTCACAAATGACACCCTATTCCCTATACAGTGCACTACTTTTGAACAGGGTCCTGGTCAAAAGTAGTGCACTCTATAGGGAATAGGGTGCCATTTTGGACGCTCTCTCTAGGTTGACCCATGTGTTAGGCAGATGTCGAGGCAGGCAGGCAAAACATTCCTCGGAAAAGCTGGAGCTGGAAGGTTAGGATCTGATTCTGCCTGATTTCCAAATCTCTTCTCCCACTGGAGTGGTCCTGAATGCCAGGGAGATTCCCTGTTGCCGGGGAGCAGGGAGCAGGAATGCTGAAGCCTGACAGAATGGTAATGTGACAACGGGAACGCTGTTTGTTTGCACCGCTGTCATTCTCCCTGCCGCCTCTCATCCTCATCACAAGCCATATTTCCATTTTAAGTGACAGTGATAGACAACAGATAGGTTTCCTATTTTGCCGGGGGATGTGTGTGTGTGTGTGTGTGTGTGTGTGTGTGTGTGTGTGTGTGTGTGTGTGTGTGTGTGTGTGTGTGTGTGTGTGTGTGTGTGTGTGTGTGTGTGTGTGTGTGTGTGTGTGTGTGTGTGTGTGTGTGTGGTGTGTGTGTGTGTGTGTGTGTGTGTCTGCCTGTGTAGTGTGTATAAAGGTCTTTTGAAACAGGAAAGAGAAGTGTGAGCAATGATTGGTTGTCGTAACTTTTGACCTCCCTCGGGTCTTAGATTGCTTTCATGCAGATACGGTGCAGAGGGCGATTTCCTGTCATATATTACAGTAGGGAGGAAAAGGTGTATCTGAACATAATGTTATGCCTACACCATACAGCCTCCAGCCTTCAAACCGCAATGTCCAATATTCCACAGCTAAACAGAACATCAAATTGATACTGTATGTATCAGCGAGCTTTGCACTCGAACCTAAAAGTGTTAACATGCTATGTAAGTGTTAATGTTGTGATGCAGATAGACACCGTATGAGGATGAAGTAAACCAACCTCCATTATTATATCTGCAGCGTCCATGGAAGTCCCTGGAAGTCCATGGAAGTCTGGACATTTGTTATATGTCTTCTTTGAAGCCATACCATATGTATGCAAAATGAGCCCATTAGTCGCTAAGTGATGACTGTCAGTCAACAAGAGCCTTCTCAAGAGGCAATTTCCTTTCCCTCTCTCGCTCTCTTCAACCACTTTAATGGGATCCGTGTCATGTGTTTCTAGTAGATTTCTGGGCACACAGGCTACTCGGTGTGTCTGCTGAGCACACAGTGACACACAGTCAAGTGATTTGGGGGGATTAAGTGGAATAAAAGCCTAATATCTGAGCAGCACGAAATGCTGAAAGGTACAGTGCCTTGCGAAAGTATTCGGCCCCCTTGAACTTTGTGACCTTTTGCCACATTTCAGGCTTCAAACATAAAGATATAAAACTGTATTTTTTTGTGAAGAATCAACAACAAGTGGGACACAATCATGAAGTGGAACGACATTTATTGGATATTTCAAACTTTTTTAACAAATCAAAAACTGAACAATTGGGCGTGCAAAATTATTCAGCCCCCTTAAGTTAATACTTTGTAGCGCCACCTTTTGCTACGATTACAGCTGTAAGTCGCTTGGGGTATGTCTCTATCAGTTTTGCACATCGAGAGACTGAATTTTTTCCCATTCCTCCTTGCAAAACAGCTCGAGCTCAGTGAGGTTGGATGGAGAGCATTTGTGAACAGCAGTTTTCAGTTCTTTCCACAGATTCTCGATTGGATTCAGGTCTGGACTTTGACTTGGCCATTCTAACACCTGGATATGTTTATTTTTGAACCATTCCATTGTAGATTTTGCTTTATGTTTTGGATCATTGTCTTGTTGGAAGACAAATCTCCGTCCCAGTCTCAGGTCTTTTGCAGACTCCATCAGGTTTTCTTCCAGAATGGTCCTGTATTTGGCTCCATCCATCTTCCCATCAATTTTAACCATCTTCCCTGTCCCTGCTGAAGAAAAGCAGGCCCAAACCATGATGCTGCCACCACCATGTTTGACAGTGGGGATGGTGTGTTCAGGGTGATGGGCTGTGTTGCTTTTACGCAAAACATAACGTTTTGCATTGTTGCCAAAAAGTTCAATTTTGGTTTCATCTGACCAGAGCACCTTCTTCCACATGTTTGGTGTGTCTCCCAGGTGGCTTGTGGCAAACTTTAAACAACACTTTTTATGGATATCTTTAAGAAATGGCTTTCTTCTTGCCACTCTTCCATAAAGGCCAGATTTGTGCAATATACGACTGATTGTTGTCCTATGGACAGAGTCTCCCACCTCAGCTGTAGATCTCTGCAGTTCATCCAGAGTGATCATGGGCCTCTTGGCTGCATCTCTGATCAGTCTTCTCCTTGTATGAGCTGAAAGTTTAGAGGGACGGCCAGGTCTTGGTAGATTTGCAGTGGTCTGATACTCCTTCCATTTCAATATTATCGCTTGCACAGTGCTCCTTGGGATGTTTAAAGCTTGGGAAATCTTTTTGTATCCAAATCCGGCTTTAAACTTCTTCACAACAGTATCTCGGACCTGCCTGGTGTGTTCCTTGTTCTTCATGATGCTCTCTGCGCTTTTAACGGACCTCTGAGACTATCACAGTGCAGGTGCATTTATACGGAGACTTGATTACACACAGGTGGATTGTATTTATCATCATTAGTCATTTAGGTCAACATTGGATCATTCAGAGATCCTCACTGAACTTCTGGAGAGAGTTTGCTGCACTGAAAGTAAAGGGGCTGAATAATTTTGCATGCCCAATTTTTCAGTTTTTGATTTGTTAAAAAAAGTTTGAAATATGCAATAAATGTCGTTCCACTTCATGATTGTGTCCCACTTGTTGTTGATTCTTCACAAAAAAATACAGTTTTATATCTTTATGTTTGAAGCCTGAAATGTGGCAAAAGGTCGCAAAGTTCAAGGGGGCCGAATACTTTCGCAAGGCACTGTATATGACGTACCGTTATCCCGTTAACTATCCTTACTATAAAAGTGTGTTATTGTAATGTTGGCCTATTTTCACCTTCTCTTTTCTGGGGAGAGGATTTAGAAATTGTATATAAAGTGCGAGTGAGATTTCAGGTAAAATCGAAAGATGGATTAATGCCGATAATAGCACACAGTCCAAAGGTGTTTTCAAAATGAGTCAACTTTCATAAATAACTACACCCTTTACACTCGTGGGAATTGGCCTATACGGATAGGGCTAAATGGAATGTGTCTTACAGAGGAAATATGGACAGCATATGGACAGCATATGGACAGCATATGGACAACATATGGACAACATATGGACAGCATATGGACAGCATATGGACAGCATATGGACAGCATATGGACAGCATATGGACAGCATATGGACAGCATATGGACAACATATGGACAGCATATGGACAGCATATGGACAGCATATGGACAGCATATGGACAACATATGGACAGCATATGGACAGCATATGGGCAGCATATGGACAACATATGGACAGCATATGGACAACATATGGACAACATATGGACAGCATATGGACAGCATATGGACAACATATGGACAACATATGGACAGCATATGGGCAGCATATGGACAGCATATGGACAGCATATGGACAACATATGGACAGCATATGGACAACATATGGACAGCATATGGACAGCATATGGACAGCATATGGACAACATATGGACAGCCGTGGCAGCAATTCAAAGGGAACCTTTTGGAGTTTCTGGGGAAATGATTAGACTAAAGGCGAGGACAAAACAGTTCACCTGACACAAGAAAATCCTCTGGATATATTCAGCGACATAATAAGAATATTCTTGGAAAACTGGGTAGTTGCAACATAAGACAACAACAAAAAATGACAAGGGTTTGAGTGAGAGGTCTCACTGGTGTTTCCAAGTGGAACCTCTCCAAAGTGTGCACCTTTCCTAAGTCATTTCGATTCACTTTTATGACTCAAAGAAGAGTCTTCAACTATAAAGTGCTTCTTGTAGTTATTTCCGTTTGGAACACGGCCCTGCATCCTGCCTTTACACAATGTTGTTGTTTACGCAATCCCCAAAATTGTCCATTATAAATCCCAATCTGGGTCAGGTGTTATGTTGCCAACACGACTAGCTAAATTATAAAATGCAATCTTACAGTGGAAAGCTTCGAGAGGAGCAGATCGTAATTTGGATGCGCTTCGAAGGGAGTCATGAGTGCATTCAGATGTGCGGTCTGCGGCAAATTCTTCACAACACAGAGAACACAGGCTCATTCTGTTCAGGACAACCCAGGGTACGACGCCATGTCATCTTGTCATTGTACTTCAAACATAGTGATCCTAAACGTTGACACTGTATATTATATGGGTTTTACGGTGTGGAATTGTGAAAAGCACATTGGATTCACGGGTGTTTGACTTGCTTGTTTGACATCAACGTGGTATTTATTACAATCCTCAACGTCTCATCTTTCAAAATACATTGAGTCCTCATCAGTTACAGTATTTCCCCCACTCAGACAACCAAAAAGGTGCTAAAGTTGCCCAATTACCATTAAGGATGGGGGTAACTTGTTGTCACACGCGGTGCTCAAGTTCAGAACACCTGTCATCAAAACCCATAAAGATCTGTGAAGCGGAGACCCAGAGCTCTGAACATCATGTATAGCGTGTTACTGTACAGCCACTGAGTTATCAGTGTCCAAAATCTGTCATTTTCATATAACCCATATAGAGGTATGAGTGTAACGGGCTACAGGGTTAAGCAAATTTTGACCATTATTTTTAAGAGGCCTTCACTATTTACAGTCAGGTATGGAATTTGAAGATGTACTGTATGCTTATTACACCGTAAGCAGTAAATCTCTTTTTATCATCATCTGAAGTGGGCCTCTATTTTTAGTCGCCATCTTTGTTTCATTGCTTCCAGATGGAACAGACTTCGAAGGAATTCGACATAACTTCTGGTTCGCATTAAGACTGGGGTGACATCATCACACATGAAAACTCTCTCGTCTTGGGGTTCGACAGATGCCTTGGAGCGTTAGCGCTAAGCCAAGGCGCTAAACCACTAAAGGCGATCCCAGCCCAAATAAGGAAGACAAGTCAATGGTCAGTCGGATATAAAACAAGCGTGTATCATTTGGCATAGTGATGTCACCATCTTCTCCGCTGTCACACAATGGATTTAAAACTGCGCATTTCATTTATTTGTGTTGTTTTCTCTTTTTCAAGATGTCCTCATCTTTCGACCTCTGATCTCCGGGATTGGCGAGCGATACTTCGGCGACTGTGGGAAGATGTCAAACGGCGAGAGTTCATCTTCCTTCGGTTAGGCCAGCTATTTTCTCCTACGATAACAAACACAGTTCTGTCGTTATTATTTGTTTACTTGGCTCACCCTCTTTATCTAGGGGTGCCCCCACCCTTGGCAAAACCTTTACCATAGGGCCATTCTTTAGACCGACTAGAGGGATTCAAGTTAAATCAGATCACTCTCCGAGGCACACAGTGGTGCGCCCTCCACACTGAAAGCATTACTTTACAAGAGCTATTCATTCACTCCCCATCACATAATGCAGAGAGAACAAGAGCCTTCTGCATTGTCCCCTTACAGGTCACATGTCCAATGACCAGCAATTCCTTTGCAATGACTTTTGCTATTCATTCAATAGAACTGACTAGAGGGCATCCATCGCATCTCAAACTTTGAACATGAATAGTTATGTACTTTGATAAATGGTTTCAAATATTGATAACCAAAGGAAAGAACCAACTGAAAATGGATTATATTTGCCCATTGTAAACACATAATACTGTACTGTGCAGACCTGACGAACGCACATAAATGCATCCAACATTATTGCTAGCATGATAGTTTTTAAAGATTTTACACATAGAGATGCTTGACGGAACAATGAAAACACATCCTGGAAGACCACAACTGCCTTTTTAACACTGATACAGTTGATGCATGTACTCCTTCAGCCTCTCTATCGGCAATACACCCACTCTGACTTCCCAAAACTAAAAACGCGAGAGCTTTCACTGTCAAAGCCCTTTCAGAGAAGATTTACCCTGAGCGTTCACCTGTCAAAGCCTTTATCAGAGTAGATTTACCCTGAGCGTTCACCTGTCAAAGCCTTTATCAGAGTAGATTTACCCTGAGCGTTCACCTGTCAAAGCCTTTATCAGAGTAGATTTACCCTGAGCGTTCACCTGTCAAAGCCTTTATCAGAGTAGATTTACCCTGAGCGTTCACCTGTCAAAGCCTTTATCAGAGTAGATTTACCCTGAGCATTCACACATACAGGCTCATTAGGCAGAAATGTATCCTGAGACTTGAAGGGAATGCTTCCCAAGCTCCCCGTATTCTGTCTGGAGCCACGAGAGGGGAGCAATGGAGAACTAGGTCAATAATAATGCACTAATTCAGCTAACTCAACTCAGCCAAGAGTCTCCCTGTTGCTGAGTCTGCCATCCAAATGGCAAATGTATCCCTATATAGTGAATTACATTTGACCAGGGCTCATAGGGTTCTAGTCAAAAGTAAAGCACTATACAGGGGAATAGGGTGTCATGTGCACACAGCCTGTCTCCCACTAACTGTTCTGCCTCAGGAGGAGACTAATTCACCTGACTAATCTCAGCCAAGAGTCACCCTGACTCACTGTAATACTCACCAATACTGCTTTACCTCAAAGGTCTGGGGAGGGACAGACTACATAGAGGTTCAAATTGAGTAGGCAGAAACGTCCTCCCTGTATGTAGGCTATAAAGTGTATGGTAAGATATTTTTTTTAAATACACTGCAGGCATGATGATTAGAATCAAAGCTAATTGACTGCCACAACAGCATGGATTACTACAATGAGTTATCTGATGGTGGTGGTGATTGGTGACCCAAGGAAAAATAATGTTCTTGTACCATGCTACAGTAGCCTACAACCAACATCCAACCAACAAACCACCAAACCCTCAGTATGCTGACCAGCTGCTGGGACCAGATGGGGGTTAGAGCACAGCTTGATAGCCCACTGACCCCTATCTTTCTATCTATCTATCCTATACAATGACCCCTAGGCCCTGGTGACCACTGTCGCTGCAGCCGCCAGCCACACACACAATGGCCAGCCATTGACCGGGTTGACACTGTGGACAATTGGCCCTGGGGGTCAAAAGGGGGCCCGAAGAGAAGCTACGCTCATTCACCTGAAGGGCTGGAGCCTTTTTGGTGGTAGTGTCGCCTCGTAAAACGTCCCCCATTATATTTATGTCCACCATCATGAGCAGGTTGAGGGAATCATTGAGTGCCACTAGCCCATCGCCATAAACACGAGTTATGGACACATGAATAGGAGATAGATAATATTGCCTCTTTTGAAAGTGACTAGGACTCAATAGGCTGAATGGATGGTGGTGGTCCAACCAATGATTTGCCATATCAAGACAAATGCTCCTAACCTGAAGTAGTGGTGAGTGACTGTTCTTCCACTCTCTGTATGGTCAGATCATTAGAATAAAGGACCTAAATGGTTTATGTGGGAACTGGTTTGCATACAACATCATTGATCAACGTCACTGTGAATACAGCCTCCCTAGGGCTTATACCGCTCTTCCATCATAACATATTATGATGAGCCCTAGGTAATAAAACATATTATGATAGCTTTCTCTGATGGTCAACTTCGTAATGACACTGTATGTTGTTATGCTATTTTGGAATAGCTATATGAACATGGCAGGGTTTTAAATGTGTTGTTCATAACCATGAGAATAGAACATGGGCAAGTGTCTCCTGCTACGTGATTGGTTCCCACTTGAAGAATAAAAAAATAAAAAACACTCCCGCTTGGGAAAAGCACTCTACGACTTCCCAAACCACCGAAGGAGGAAAAAAAAGCAATTGTACAAGAGTTATGGAAGAAACGACACCCTGTTCTATGGGAGAGAAAACTGTCGTTCCCTATGACACTGTCTTACGAACTCTTGAGAAAATGACTCAATGAACAGGTCATCGCATCCTCACTGGTAAAACTCTGATGTGTAAACACCAGCGGGCAGCCCACGCTTTGCTTCACCCAGAATTCAATGGCAGAAAGCAAGGCTTGCCTCAGCCGCAACTGCTTCTGACAGACCACGTTAGCTGTGTCAGAAAGAAATACCTTAATATGATAGGATGCAGTTCAGTACGACGCAGTATGCACTTTGAGGCAAGACAGATCCCTGGGCTGTTATCCGTGAAAATACTTTATTTCGAAATGAAATACGGGCAAAATAGAAATCCAACTGCTGGAGGTTTGGGAGAGATATCCAGATGAATTACCTTGTTGGAGGAAAAACATGGCTATTTGTTGGATAAAATGTCAGTTTGAATCATACCCATTTTAGAAGAGATGCAGCACTGCTTTGGTTTTCTGTTTTGAAATTGTAAATGCTACTGCAAACAACCTTGTCAGCATAACCCCCCCACTGAGAGAGGATCATTATAGCAGCTAATAGGAGTGATACATGAGTTTAGAGACATTCACAATGGCCTGTGGGACGGGGAGAGAGAGAGTGAGAGTGAGAGAGAGAGAGAATAAAGCCCTTGAATTGAATTGAGAGATACAGAGGGAGAGAGAGAGAGAGAGAGACAGAGAGAGAGAGCGAGAGAGACAGAGAGAGATACAGAGAGAGAGAGAGACAGAGAGAGAGAGACAGAGACAGAGAGAGAGAGAGAGACAGAGAGAAAGAGAGAGAGAGACAGAGAGAAAGAGAGAGACAGGGAGAGAGACAGAGAGAGAGAGAGAGAGAGAGAGAGACAGAGAGAGAGACAGAGAGAGAGAGAGAGACACATAGAGAGAAAGAGAGAGAGACACACAGAGAGACAGAGAGAGAGACAGAGAGAGAGACAGAGAGAGAGAGAGAGAGAGAGAGAGAGAGAGAGAGACAGAGAGAGAGAGAAGAGGGAGACAGGGAGAGAGACAGAAACAGAGAGAGAGAGAGAAAGAGAGACAGAGACAGAGAGAGAGAGAGAGAGAGAGAGAGAGAGAGAGAGAGAGAGAGAGAGAGAGAGAGACAGAGAGAGAGACAGAGAGACAGAGAGAGACAGAGAGAGAGACAGAGAGAGAGACAGAGAGACAGAGAGAGAGAGAGACAGAGACAGAGACAGAGAGAGAGACAGAGAGAGATAGAGAGAGACAGAGATACAGAGAGAGAGAGAGATACAGAGAGAGAGATACAGAGAGAGAGACACAGAGAGAGAGAGAGATACAGAGAGACAGAGAGAGAGACAGAGAGAGAGACACAGAGAGTAAGAGAGAGAGACAGAGAGAGAGAGAGAGACATAGAGAGAAAGAGAGAGAGAGAGAGAGAGATACAGAGAGAGATACAGAGAGAGAGACAGAGAGAGAGAGAGAGAGAGAGAGAGAGAGAGATACAGAGAGAGAGAGAGAGAGATAGAGAGAAAGAGAGAGAGAGAGAGAGAGAGAGACAGAGAGAGAGACAGAGAGAGAGAGAGAGAGAGAGAGAGAGAGAGAGCAGAGAGAGAGACAGAGAGAGAGACAGAGAGAGAGAGAGAGAGAGAGAGAGAGAGAGAGAGAGAGAGAGACAGAGAGAGAGACAGAGACAGAGAGAGAGACACAGAGAGAGAAGAGAGAGAGAGAGAGAGAGAGAGACAGAGAGAGAGAGAGAGAGACAGAGAGAGAGACAGAGAGAGAGAAGAGGGAGACAGGGAGAGAGACAGAAACAGAGAGAGAGAGAGAAAGAGAGACAGAGAGAGAGAGAGAGAGATACAGAGAGAGAGAGAGAGAGAGAGACAGAGAGAGAGAGAGAGAGAGAGAGAGAGAGAGAGAGAGAGACAGAGAGAGAGACAGAGAGAGGGACAGAGAGACAGAGAGAGAGAGAGACAGAGAGACAGAGAGAGAGACAGAGAGACAGAGAGAGAGACAGAGAGAGAGACAGAGAGAGAGACAGAGAGAGATAGAGAGAGACATAGATAGAGAGAGAGAGAGATACAGAGAGAGAGATACAGAGAGAGAGACACAGAGAGAGAGAGAGAGAGATACAGAGAGACAGAGAGAGAGACAGAGAGAGAGACACAGAGAGTAAGAGAGAGAGAGACAGAGACAGAGAGAGACAGAGACAGAGAGAGAGAGAGAGAGAGACATAGAGAGAAAGGGAGAGAGAGAGAGATACAGAGAGAGAGATACAGAGAGAGAGACAGAGAGAGAGAGAGAGAGAGAGAGCGAGAGATACAGAGAGAGAGAGAGAGAGAGAGACAGAGAGAGAGAGACAGAGACAGAGACAGAGAGAGAGAGAGAGAGAGAGAGAGAGAGAGAGAGAGAGAGAGAGAGAGAGAGAGAGAGACAGAGAGAGAGAGAGAGAGAGAGAGAGAGAGAGAGATACAGAGAGAGAGAGAGAGACAGAGAGAGAGAGAGACAGAGAGAGACAGAGAGAGAGACAGAGAGAGACAGAGAGAGAGACAGAGAGAGAGAGAGAGAGAGACAGAGAGAGACAGAGAGAGAGAGAGAGAGACAGACAGACAGACAGACAGACAGACAGACAGACAGACAGACAGACAGACAGACAGACAGACAGACAGACAGACAGACAGAAAAAGAGAAAGAGAGAAGGAACAGCATGTCAGAAATCAGCTCAATGTAATTGAAGAATCCATAGACTCAAACCACTTCTGGGAAAATTGGAAAACACTAAACAAACATCAACACAAAGAATTATCTATCCAAAATGGAGATGTATGGGTAAACCACTTCTCCAATCTTTTTGGCTCTATAACAAATAATAAAGAGCAAAAACATATACTTGATCAAATACAGATCTTAGAATCAACTATTAAAGACTACCAGAACCCACTGGATTCTCCAATTACATTGAATGAGTTACAGGACAAAATAAAAACCCTCCAACTCAAAAAGGCCTGTGGTGTTGATGGTATCCTCAATAAAATGATCAAATATACAGACAACAAATTCCAATTGGCTATACTAAAACTCTTTAACATCATCCTTAGCTCTGGCATCTTCCCCAATATTTGGAACCAAGGACTGATCACCCCAATCCACAAAAGTGGAGACACATTTGACCCCAATAACTACCGTGGAATATGCGTCAACAGTAACCTTGGGAAAATCCTCTGCATTATCATTAACAGCAGACTCGTACATTTCCTCAATGAAAACAATGTACTGAGCAAATGTCAAATTGGCTTTTTACCAAATTACCGTACAACAGACCATGTATTCACCCTGCACACCCTAATTGACAACCAAACAAACCAAAACAAAGGCAAAGACTTCTCATGCTTTGTTGATTTCAAAAAAGTCTTTGACTCAATTTGGCATGAGGGTCTGCTATACAAACTAATGGAAAGTGGTGTTGGGGGTAAAACATACGACATTATAAAATCCATGTACACAAACAACAAGTGTGCGGTTAAAATTGGCAAAAAACACAAATTTCTTCACACAGGGTTGTGGGGTGAGACAGGGATGCAGCTTAACCCCCACCCTCTTCAACATATATATCAACGAATTGGCGCGGGCACTAGAAAAGTCTGCAGCACCCGGCCTCACCCTACTAGAATCTGAAGTCAAATGTCTGCTGTTTGCTGATGATCTGGTGCTTCTGTCACCAATCAAGGAGGGCCTACAGCAGCACCTAGATCTTATGCACAGATTCTGTCAGACCTGGGCCCTGACAGTAAATCTCAGTAAGACCAAAATAATGGTGTTCCAAAAAAGGTCCCGTCACCAGGACCACAAATA